>NW_021680477.1:817117-823216 GCF_001412515.2 Diachasma alloeum
CTCACTGGATTCCACCCTGTATTTCCCTCGTGGTCGCAATTCTTCTTTCACCATTCTCGCTCGATCTCCCCCGAGCAAGAAGAAAATCTCAAGAATATTCCGTCTGCCATTAGCAGTGGGATTACCATTTTCATTTATCCGGATTTATTACCCCCATCGTTCCATCACTTCTACCCCGCCGCCCCCCGCGCAGCCCCTCCGTCACTCCCACTCGGTAATTTAATGTTGACAAATTGGCTCTCTGCACTTTGCCAAAAACTGCTGACAGTGCATCCTCTCTCGTTGGTAAAAAATTTTGAATTATGGGATTGAGGATCTTAGATGGGTTTGGGAAGAGTTATTGTTGAGTTTATGAGCTAGAGTGTAAATAATTCTCAGGTCAATTTATTACGGGGGTTTTTATTTGCTGTCGATGAATGATTGTCAGATGCATGCGAAAACGAGAGATAACTATCGTAGAAAACAAGTTTTATTTGGAGACTTGTGATCTCAATTCTCTTGAGATTCGACTTTCTTTTTTGAAATAATTGTTCGTAATCATTGTCATTGTAAAAAGCAATACGACTGATGAGAATCATACGTCCCAATTTATCAGCTGTTAAATTTTCATATTACAATAAATGATTCGCTCATGTTCTAATTCCTATGCTCACTGAATAAGATTTTAATCATAATTATAATTCAATTCCTTCTAGAACACACTTTAGAGTGTGAATTTCTGGAATTCAATGTTTGTTGATACTCTGGTAAAAGTGCGTGCCCACACTGTTATCAATTTTTAGGTAGTTCACACGGTAATTCAATTAATCTGTTGTTCATCTCATCAATATAATTCCGTGCTTAGAATATTGTCATCTCGTGTTATCAGCACCAAATTAAAAATTAAAACTTCATTTGGAATATTGAGTCACAGCTTCTTCTTATTCATATCAGAAATTTTGTATTTGGATATTAATATTATTATTTCAAAGTCAAAAAATCGATCATGATTTTCACTATGTTGCATTCAGATTCTCCTATCCTTAACGTCAAGAATATAAGATAATCTCATAATTCTAGCTATTAATTCTAATCAACTTTGTTCGAAGAAAACCTTAATAATCGCAATATTAAGGAAGTAGAATTATTCAATTTTCCTCTGACCTAAATGATTTGGAGAATTATGATTCGTTTATTCATGTTTCATAGAATGGTATTCAATTCTCTTTTGTTAGGCGGGCTTCATGAAAATTCGACGCAAGGGATTGTACTCATGAAAACCGCCTTACTTTCTNTCGCAATATTAAGGAAGTGGAATTATTCAATTTTCCTCTGACCTAAATGATTTGGAGAATTATGATTCGTTTATTCATGTTTCATAGAATGGTATTCAATTCTCTTTTGTTAGGCGGGCTTCATGAAAATTCGACGCAAGGGATTGTACTCATGAAAACCGCCTTACTTTCTCCATTCGTTCGAGATATTGCCCATGCTTTTTTTTCAGAAAAGCATGTTCGTGTATCAATTCTCATAATTCTCATAATTAAGCTGAAACGTACAGCTTCCATTGACATCTCCCCAAAGTTTTCAATTACATAATAAATTCCTGAAGATCAGTGATTCGTCCCTAAAAGTCAAAACTTTTGTCTCTGTGAGCAACGAAATTCCTCCAAATTTCAGTGAAACAATAATGGGATAAAAATTTTCTACGGTGTTATGAATTATGAAAGACAATAAGAAAAACCAAGAAAAGTTCACGCACGTGGAGGTGTCGATAACGATCAATAAAGACGGCTTTTTATTGCCCGAATGGCCGACAACTGGCGAACGCAGCATAATAAAGCAACGAGGGAGATCGGAAGGAATAAGGGGCGCTGTGAGGGAGTGAGTGTCGTGAAAAATTTGCAATCGTATAAACACGGCTGTGGGCTGCATGTGATGTGTTGGATTATCTTTTTGTGTTCACGTACACGTTGAGTTGTGTTGTGCAAGCATCGGCGACGTTAACGACACGACAAAACGTACGTATAACGGGTCTAGCTGTGTGGTGTAGCATAAATGCTGTACGAATGGGTGTAGACACGGGGAAATAAATAACTCTGCATCAATTTTTTCTTCGTCTGGATAAAGTGCATTCGAAAATGCGGGAGAGGGGGAGGAAATACTTATTTTTCAGACTGTTGACAATTTTCGGAAAATTTTAAGGAATTTTGTGATTGAAAATTTATAATTTCATTGAAAAATCCATTCGAACTGTAAATTTCAGTTTAATTACTCCTGGAAAATGAGTGAAAAATCCGGAAAATTCAGGGAAATCTCTCCTTGAATGCCAAATTCTTCTAAATTTCCAAGGAATTTCGTCAAAAATTTCTGGAATGCCAAGAATTTTACAGGAATTCCCTGGAAAATTGAGGGAATTCGACGGTCAATATTCATTTTCACCCGAAAATTCCCGTAAAATACGGAATTTCCGTCTTCCTGGCGGGGTGGGCATGCAGGAGGTAAGACGGAGGAGAATTTATTGTTCTCTCGCAGAAGCCCAATCGCTGAACAAAAAAAACGATATTTGAATTACAAATTTTCAATCTATTTCGACCATTTTTGTGTTCAAAATATTTTTTTAATAACTTTTCTATTTTTTCCCACATATTTCAAGCCTTTTTTTTATTTTTCTAGCTTGTCTTTCGTATAATTGGAAAATAATTAATATGGATAGAAAAAGTAACAACGTCCTGCCGTTTTAGGTACAAGTTGGCAGCACTGATTTACTCAGCTGTTATGTTCCTTCCCATAGCGAAATGTATCATCACAACTCCATTCGTATTTGCCGCGTTTACCCCTCCACAATTTCTAACCTCGACGTTGTCGCTATTCCAAGTTGCGCACGCAGAATTCCTATTTTTCATGAGTTTTTAAATTATCCCTTCTAAACAATTCTCCTAGACCACTTGGAACATTTTTTTTATGTTCCTCCATGAAAGCTCCACCCAACTGCGAAATTTCATGAAAATGGCGACTTTTTTTCTACTTTTAGTATATTTTTTTCCGAATTCCTATAAGAGCGCGTGTTAAAATGCATTTTTTAGAAAAATTCCAGTGTTTCACCCATTCTCCTAGGCTATCTGGGATTTTGCATAGGGGTTTTGAAAAAATCAAAGAATGCATTTTTAAAAATGATTAATTTGAGACTTTTCAAAGTCCCAAATTGCAACTATTAACCTAACTAAAAATAGCGCGCAAATCGAATACCACAGAAGCCTGAAGAATTCAATTGGCAGTTTAACGAGTGACAAAGTCGCAAGTGTTGCGGCACGCGCGTCCACTCTCCCACGTGCACCCACGGGGGTCTAAACACGCGATTGGATGGAACACCCTCGCGGCTTTTAATTACGGTAATGGCAGGACATGAGCGCATTTAATCCTGCGTATTGAGCGTTTCCCCGGGTACTGTCCATCTCTGTCTCCAGTGTTTGCCACTCGTGATTTTCATTTCCATGGAAAAACGTCAGGTCAATTACTGCTCATGCGTCAGAGGGTCTATAGCATCGGTGAAATCGCATTACTACTCGATATTGAACGTGACTGAGCAACTACCTCAATTTTTCCATTGAAGGAGTTCATCTCCTTGAATTCGTTCTTCTCTTTGAAATTGTAAAAGAGAATATTCAGGTACTTACATTTTTTTTCTCGTGGAAATCTCTTTTAATATTAGTAGTTAAAACATCAGAGCTTATCTTTATTATTTTGTTCATTTTGTGAATTCAATTAATATAATTAATAGAATTAATTTATTTAATTAATCAATTCATTTAATCATTTAATTATTCAATTCATTTATTGATCAATTCATTAATTCACTAATCTATCAATTTACTAATTCATTAATTTATGAATTTATTTTAATTATTAATTCACAACAAGGAAATCTTTGAAAGCAGCAATTTTCTTGTAAAAGGGAAGGGTTTTCTTCGTGCAATTAAATCGCAGAATGATGCGACATAATAGTCCTAAGTTGAAATTGTAAAAATTGAAGTCATTCAGGTCCTTGCGTAATTTTTTTTCTCGTTGAAATCTCTTTTAATACTCCTACTCAAAATATCAGAGCTTATCTTCATTATTTTATTCATTTTGTGAATTAAACTGAAGATTTCAATATATTTTGAACATTTAATTGAATTATTTCATTTGATTAATCAATTCGTTTAATGAATTAATTATTTAATTCATGTATCGCTCAATTCATTAATTCATGAATTGATTTTAATTATTAATTCACAACACGGAAATGTTTGAAAGCAGTAATTTTCTTGGAAAAGGATTTTCTTCGTGCAATTAAATCGCAGAATGATGTGACTGTTTTAATATAATCTTCAAATGTTAGTTGAAATTTCACTAACATGATAGTGGAAATATACCCACATTTCATCTCAAAGAGTCACTTAATTCCGAACGACGGTCTAACGCTATGACTGGTGCTCAGCATTTGCTGGCTGTCATCGTTTTTCATCCTAAATTAGTCTCTGATGTTACAGTGTAAAGGGTATTCTGTTGTCATCTGATTTATCGACGCTGACATTGTTGCATCCAACTTCCAAGAAGTGCATTTACGAAAGCGTGAAACGACGCGAGAGCATTCGCGGTGTAAATTATTCACTCTTGTAAAGAGAACATAATGACCAACGTTTTACGAGCTTTTTTAGTTCTGTTCTTATCGACATTCGGCTTTGGGAAATCGTAAAAATTCTGGGATTACTGTTCTCATAAAAACCAGAAATGTAAGAAATGTCTCTGAACTCTCCAGAAAGTGACGTAATGAATTTTAAAATTGTTGAAGAATGAAGAATTTAAATCAAGTATTTTCGTTAGATTGAATTATTTATTTAAAATTTTTCTATTTATTTCAGCAAAAATATTTGAACTTCATGAAATGAATAATTCAGTAATTCTAAGTAAAGAATTAGTACGTGTGAATGAGTTATAAATCCTTTATTGTGTTGAATTCATTCATTTATGAGGAAAAGAATTATTTATGAGATGTAGGTAAAACACGAATAAAAATAAATGCTAATAAAACCTTGCTTGAATGCTGTTTGAATAAACGCATTAAATTAAATCAAATAAAGTTTATTCGATTCGAATGAAACTTTTCTCTGGCTGTAATAATAGAATTTTAATGAGGTAATTTCATAAATAAAATTTTTTATTTGAATCTTTTCTGTTTACTTTGATGAATTTCCATTAAAATATATAAAATAAATAATTCATTATTACGTGATAATAAGTGATAAAACCTTCATTTGGAACATTTGTTTATATTAACAAATAAATATTCATCTGAAAAATATAAAACACGAATAAAAAGCAATTTTATGTTTGAATAAGATCTTGATTACGAGGTAGTAAAAAAAACTCATTGAATTAAATTCAAATAATGTTCGCGCAAATGAAATAAACAATTTATCGTGCATGAATAATTGTAAAAGTGAGAACTAATTAACATCAAGTGATGAGAGAAAAAAATCGCTAGAATTCCAAGAAACTATTATCATTAAAATCCTGAAAATCTATAATTGCTCGAAAATGGCATAGGAAAGTTAAAAAATGGTTCAAGTCTACAGAATTCTAATCAAATAAAGTTGTTTATTTGCAATTTTTCAATTAATTCAATGAAATTCAATTTAGTGCCGAGTTTTCGAGCAATATCTCCGAACCTAAGTGAGATAGCAAAATTGTCCTCATAACCCTTTTTGTGCCTCTCAATTCGCTCCACAAAAAAGCTCATAACAAAAATTTTGCTATCTGCCCTCAATTCCGAGATATTCATCGGAATCTGACGAACATTCAAAATCCACTTAAACCCTTTTCACGCAGTCTCAGTGCTTAATTTCAATGTTGTGAATTTTCCAATTAATTTCCATTCTGAATAGTAATACTCGGAAATGATGAATATAAAATAATAGCAAAAAAAATCGGCAGAGCCCCAAGAAAACTATTAGTATCATTAAAATCCTGAAAATCTATAACGGCTCGGCCATCAACAGGGGGGTTGGTAACCCCTGACGCCTGTTGCTAGGCACTCGTCAGCTGTCGTTGTGTAAGTTGAACTTGCAGAGGGGGGGG
>NW_021680477.1:824281-838926 GCF_001412515.2 Diachasma alloeum
GGGGGGGGGGGGGAGTGGGGTGGAGAGGCTGAATGCATACCTAGGGTTGAACGCTTGATACCATGTTGATGCGCGTGCGCGCTCATTTGCGGCCTCTTTACTCGCGTAATCCCCTTCCCCGCCCCCTCACCCTGGCCGAGGGGTCGAGGGAGAGGAGGGGGGAGGGTCCTCATCCCTCCTACAGCCCCCTGTACTCCATCACCGTATACATACACCTATGTGCAACGCTATGTAACACCATAAATCCAGCGAGTGGTACTGGCACGTACAACTGTGTATATTCCATTCGAATGGACGACGTGTATGTGAGACTGTGTGTGCTCACTCGACGGGTCTAATGCGCATGAACGATGGCCCATGTACGGTGGATATTAAACGTTTATGCATTCACGTCGTATATAACATTTGGGGTAATAATTGTTGTACGGGGATATGACGGTTTTTATATTTTATGGGCTGAGCTGGTAAAATTTTTGGGCTAAATTTTAGCTCTGTCGAACAGGTTAGGTTATTTACTTGAGGAAAATTAACCAACTCGATAGAAGGGAATTTAATATCTTTCGCAAAATTTGAATTTTGGTCGTAATCATCAGAAATAGCCCTAGAAGAATTCAAACTGTTGGCAGGAAAAAATTTAATCTATTGTACGACAATCATTTGATCTCAGAGAACTCCATAGGTTGATACCATAGAAAGAATACATTGACGAGGACAGAATATTTTTTTCCCGAAAAAAATTGTCCCCTCGAAATTATTTAATTTTGCCAATAACAGTTTTCGGCAAGAAAATTGTAGTTTTCTCTTGAAATTATCATTTGTTGATTGACGAAAATTCTCTCGAATTTTCTAGAAACTCCCTGAACTTCCTCGAAATTTCTAGAAACTCCTTGAATTTCTTCGAAATTTCATGAAACGTCTCAAATTATCCTGAAATGTCTAGAATTTTCTAGAATTCCGATAGATGGTGCTGCCCATAACGACCATTTCCCAAAATGCCCCCCCATATTGAAACCATAGACGATCCACAAAAATTTCTAACAGTGCAAAGTACATTGATCACCTTAAGAAGATATTAACCATGAAATAATCATGAATTTTCCCAGCATAACCCCACAGTATCACCCTTAATGTATTAATTACAGCCATCCTCATGTTTTTTTATCTTCTCCACGTGTAAGTCCCCAGTGAGCCAAATAGAACAGGCTGAAGGGGTGCAAGGGTGGAGGGGGGGGGGCTGCACGCATGAATGATAGCCGGAGCTCCCAGGGATATCTTTGGTTCAGAGCGTCACGATGTACGTGTATATTCGGCACATACACTACTCCGTATGTATCCGAGATTACATGGGAGCAACCCATGGACCATTCGTAATCGTATTTCATAGGTCTGGAATAACCGAGTCTGCAGTAACCCACCGGTGCACGTGCGCAGATGTTTCTAATGTATGAGTACTCAAGGGGGGGAATAGGTACAGGGGGGAGGGGGGAGGGGAACCAGTTAATTTATGCTTCACACAGTGGAAAAGTCCACGTGGGGGTTTTTTAGTGACACAGGGCTGTATCAACAGTTGCTTTGTTAGATTTATTCGGGAATGAGCATACAGAAGACATTTTTGCAAGTATGTAAATAAAAAAATACGAGCCGTTCTGCCCCCGTAGTAATTTAAAGTATCGGCTGGACAAGATTTTAGAGATGACGTTAATTTTTTTGAACGTTCAATTTTTTTGGCAATCGGCTCGTGTATTTTTCATTGTCCTTGAAAATCTTTGATTTGTTTATATTTTGAATTCGATAGAAATCGGTATTTTAAATGATTGGAATTAAGAGAAAAACAATCATTGAATTGAAGGTAATATTCTTCACTTCAGAATTATTCTCCTACAATGTTTTTCTTTGATGTACTTATGATCCCATCTTACTGTGAGTTATTCTAAAATTTAGGACATTCGCGAGAGCTTTGTTATTTTAATTGAAGTGTTCTGATTGAAATATTCTTGACTTGCCAGAGCATGTAGGGGAAAGAAAGAAAAACTGGATTTTTCCATTTTTTATCCACCTGTTTTCGAAGAATAAAAATGCCTCGCAAAAATGAATTTTTTAACACTAGAAAGTTTTTTCTGTCGGAAGTAATGAACTAAAATGGGTCATCATTTTCTCTATTATCCTGGGAATCCTTCGACTTTTTCGATGACAACACTTGCAATCTTTGATTTGATTAAAAAATGGTCATTTTAATTAATCGAAATTAATAGAAAACAATCACTGGATCGAAGGCAATATTCTTCATTTCAGAATAATTCTCCCTGTGATTTTTTTGTTTTATGTCCTTAAAATCCCCTCCCGCAAGGAGTTATTCCACAATTAAAGACATTCATGAGTGTTTTCTCATTTTAATTAAACCGTTCAGATGAAAACATTCTTGTCTTCGCCGAGAATTCCGAGGAAAGAAAGAAAAACTCCGTTTTTTCCAATCTTTTTCATCCACCTGTTCTCCAAGAAATTAAAATACCTCTAATGAAAAAAAATGTACCTCCTTCCCTCCGCGAATGCAGATTCTTTTCACTTAAATCATGTGAAAATTTAATCCCCTGAATTCTTCTGTAATGAGAGAAATTCCGCGAATTCAATTCCATTAAAATTCTGCAATTTCGAGGAATTAAAAGTATGCCGTATGAATTGTTCCCTCATGTCTACGAGACACAGCGCGAGGGGGTAAAAAAAATTCTTCAGATTGTGTTTACACGGTAGCCCTCTCACGTTTTGTGCCACTGTGAGCTGTTCTCGCTCGATATCATGCGTTTCATCAAGCAGTTACGCGTCTGACATTTCTTTCACTTGTTCCTGGGGGGCTCTTGACACCCCCACGAGAACGTAAAACACGAGAGTGCGGCGAGAAACCCGTTGACAATGGGCATTCAACCTCGTACAACCCCTTTTTCTTGATTCTTTCTGGTTTCCATCCCTCATGGGACTTTACTACGGAGTAACACGCAGGGATATCACCTTTTATCCTTTCTACCCTGTTTTATGCATCAGAGAGCTCATGGCAATGATTAAACCGACAAAAAATTAATTTGGAAATTAAAAAAAATTTAATTAAAAATGAGAAAAAACATCCTTTTGCATTGAAGGAGTGGCGGTAAATAAAAAAAACAGCCCGTTTTGCGCCAATTTTTAAAAAAATACAACGAAATTTTATTTGTTTTTAAAGATGTTGAATGAAAGAAAATTTTTTGTCTTTGCATTTTTTCAAATTAACAAAAATTATTTTGCCCATTTTGCTCGAATTGTTTCTAAAATACAACAAACTTTTTTCTTTCAATTTCACCTCATTTTTTCAATTTCAAAACTCGGGTTCAACTGAAAACCAGAGTTGAAAACCCGAGTTTGTAGCAAAGATGTCAGACAAGATATGAATGTTTTTTTGGGCTCAAATGAAAGAGCGGGTCGAGAAATGGCGTGCTATGACCTCTAAAGATTTTTTTTTTGCCCCAGCCAAAGGGTCAGATTTTCGGGTTTTCCGGGGCAAGTGGATTTTCGACAAAATCGAATTTTTTAGCCGGGTGAACGTTTATTCCAACTATTTAAGCGCCGGGCTAGTCAGAACTCTCAAAAGTATGTGGAAAAAGTGTAAACTGAAAAAGTGTTTTTTTTCAAATTTTCAAAGGGTCAGATTTTTCGTTTTTCTCGGGAGAAAGTCGACTTTCGGCAAAATCGAATTTTTTAGCCGGGTGAACGTTGATTGCAACTATTTAAGCGACGGACTATTCAGAACTCTCAAAAGTATGTGGAAAAAGTGAAAACTGAAAAAAAAAATTTTCACCGGCGGCCACAGGGTCAGATTTTCGGTTTTTACTTGGAACAAGGGTCAGATTTGTTAACACTTTCTTTTTTTATTTGGACAATGCATGCAAGCGGAGGGGCAAGAGTGGCTAGAATAGATTCTGCAACCTTCTCCGCTTGTTGGATAAAAATGTCAAGCCTCCGCATACATGCATCTCCCCTCCACCCTCCCGTGAAATGTCGATTTTCGAGATTAAAAAAAAAACAATAATTGCATTTTT
Organism: Diachasma alloeum; assembly: GCF_001412515.2. Lineage (NCBI taxonomy): Eukaryota > Metazoa > Arthropoda > Insecta > Hymenoptera > Braconidae > Diachasma > Diachasma alloeum. Next base: position 828,346 of record NW_021680477.1, read on the forward strand.
TATTTCAATAACGCATGAGTAAATAGGGATATGAACGCAGATTTAATATAGGCCCATAGAATTACGGGGACCGGCAAGGATTTGGAAAGTCTGAATGCAAGTCCTGCTTACACCTAACAAGTGCTGAAGTGGGACATAACCAGAGGTAGAAAGGTCTCGGAAGCACTTGGGAAGAGGCTTCCCAAGACCTATCCAGTTCTGAACGGAGAGACCTAAGTAGAATTTGTCAGGTCCAATTATTCGACTCGGGGAGGGGCTTCGAGTCCATTTGCGGTAACACGGTTGTAATTCTGAAGCGGCCATTTTCTTGTAACAACTGTGGTGTAGAAATTATAAGGTGTATAACCAACTGGGGATGAGTGCAAATGTGACACATTTACAGTTGAGGTGGAGATAAAGGGCCGAGGGCTTGTGTATCCACTAAACCGGGGGGGTGTCTTGCGTTCAACCGCGAGTGAACCTTGCGTGCCAGATATTCCGTCATGCCAGTAAATTTCATCGGTGTAAGATTTTATTACGTGAGTTTTATTGCGTGGAAATTCAATGCCTGTCGAGACCGCGCCCATTATAAATTCTTTTCAACTGAATTGTTGAGTGGATAATGCACTGATGGAATTTTTTGAGACATCGAGTTGCTAACGAGTCGGCAGCACTAGATGAAAATTGAAATTTTATGGACACCTTTGAAAATTTCCAGTACACTTTTTGGATATTTTTTATTTTTCCATTAAATTCTGAATTTTCAATGACGAAATTCCTTGAAATTTCAGAATTTCATGGAAAACTCAATGAGAGCTGCAAATTTTAGTTCAATTATTCCCTGAAAATTAGTATAAATCAGGAAAATTCAGGTAAATATAATCTTGCATTTAGAATTAATGCGAAATTCTTCTGCGAAATTTCTCTGAGAGTTTGAGAAAAAGTTGGAAAAAATAGAAATAAGAAACCAATTTGTATATTTTGTCATGTTAAAAAAAATCCCAAGAAAAATCTAGTACTTTCATAAAAAAAATCTACGGAGTTTCTATTGAAATTCTACAAGTCTATTGGAGTCCTATGAACATTCTATAAAATAATTCTATTGGTTTTTACGTTACTTCTATTGAAGACTATGCAGCTTTACCATGTTATATTTAAAAAAAGATTCAATAAAAATTAAGACTCACAAAGGTCAAGATAAGGGTTACAAGGGTTGAAACAAGGGTCAGGAGGGTCAAAATGAGGGTCACCAGAGTTAAAATAAGGGTCACAAGGGTGAAAATAAGGGTCAGGAGGGTGAGATTAAGGGTCACAAGGCTCAGAATATTGTAAAAATCCAGATCGACTTCTGGTGATGAAAATTTTGTGCTCGAATTTAAGACTCCAAAATTAAGGGCCGAAATAAGGGTCACAAGTTTGGGTCAAAAGGGTCAAAATAAGGGTCTAAATAAGCATCATGGGGGACATATGAGGGTTCTATGGGGGTTGGTGAGCGGAGCGAGCCAATAGTTTGAGATATATATATATATATATATATATATATATATATATATATATATTACATATAATTTAGAGATAATCACCGAGAATATATTTTCTCCACGCAGGTATCCTCGTAAAATTACGGTTGGATCGAAGATACAGCCACCTGCAAATTTTTATTCCCTTGATTCTTCGGATGAGGGGACCACACACTCATCAACATTACTCCCTAACAATGAAAAAAACGATTCCCTAGACATTAAGTTTTCCCGGCACACGTGATTTTGCTCATCAGCTGACAGCGGCTGTTTAGGACTGTAGATAATGCACTGCATGGCCAGTGTCACGCGATACAAACTGCCGGAGTCGTTAGGAATACATTTTCAACCGGGAGAAATCATTTCGTCAGGAAACTAATGGTGAATTAATTTGTTTTATTTTTATATTTTTATTCAATTTTTGTGCATGAGGTATTTTACGTCCCGGGAGAGATTGATGGAGTTTTTTGTTGTGTTAAAGAAATGGTAATAAGTAAATTCCATGAATTCAGTAGCGAAGCGGTAAAACGATTTACGTCGACTCAGAGCTCTGCTGAGTTTTCGGGGAGTATCTCGGAATCTAAGGGAGATAGCGAAAATTTCATAACGATCTTTTTTGTAGAGTGAACTGAGGGCTACAAAAAAGGTTATGACAAAAATTTTTCCATCTGCCTTAGATTTCGAGATATTGATTTATAACTGGTCAACAGTCGAAATGGACTTCGAATCAAATCATTTATTGTGATATGAAAATTTAACAGCAGATAAATTGGGACATATGATTCTAATCGGTCGTATTGCTTCCTGCAATGAGAATGATTATAAACAATTAATTGAAAAAAATAACATCGAATCTGACATCAAAAAGGGCATTAACACGTCAAATGAACACATCAATTCGCTTAAACAATCAATAAACATATGGAATTACCGATTCACGCCTGAATCGTGGTAATCCCGTTCTCTTCATCAACGAAAACAATGATCACATGAATTATCCACTAACTCCGATATCTGATTGAGAGATCGCGATGCTTCAGCCCCCGAATAGCCCACGTAAATCACCGAGTTATTGACACAGCCATACATCATCGTAAAATATTCTCCCAACGTACGCCACATGGGGGATTTATGTAAAATATGGTTCACGCTAGTCTCAACTGATTATTTGACATCAATGCACCTCTTAACTTGCTCAAACGGACGTCGTTTGTTCTTACATTAGATTGACTGTCCGCTGCGGGCCAAAGTGTCAATTCTCCTTATTTATCCAGTGCCATCGCTCAGGCATTACCTTCACATTTTTAATGGTGAGTGAGTGTTGCACGTGGGATGGCTGTTAGAAAAAAAAACTTGAAATTTTAGGGACAGTTTACTACACCGAGAGAGAGAGAGAGAGAGAGAGAGAGAGAGAGAGAGAGAGAGAGAGAGAGCAGTTGGATAAAAATTATTAAAATAAAATTAATAAAATTTATTTCGAGAAAATTGATATCTCGAAATAAAAAAAATTCGAGACCCGAATTCCCCGACTTTCTTGAATTTTCAATAGAAATGTGAATATTGCGTACCAAACTACGTTAAAAAAATATGTTCACTTGAATTTTTATTTTCCATTAATTTTCATGGGGTAATTGCAGTAAAATTTACAGTTTCAATTGCTTTTCTCATCAAATTTCGAACTTTCAATGTGATAAAAATTTCATGAGTTCGTTCATTTACAACAAAACTAATCAAATTAATAGAACAATTTTTAATGAAGAGTTAGTGAAGAGTTTTATTCGTCAAAATAATATTTTTATCAATTAAACTTTTCATATTTTTTAGAAAGAACCATGAGCGAATAGTTCATCCACCATTTCTTCTCAATCTGAGTAGAATTCCCCCAAAATAAGTGAAAACTCCCTGAAACCCAATTTTCCCGACACGAAATTCCCTATCCATCAAAGGACCTTGACTTAATTACAGTCAAACTCAAATGAAATCCTTCTGAATTCTCTGACGGAATACGCCAACAAAAAATGGGCCCCGGGACCTTGAAAAGCCACGTGTACCCTATCCCCCTCGCAATTTATTCGTCAGGCAGGGATGGGGATGGAGGCATAACCGACGTTGATGTTTCTGTGGTCACGAAGCCCTTGACGATGAAACAGCAGAACCGGGATCCTTTTCATGGTGGCCTTGACCGTGACCGGTCCAGCCCCCCTCCCCCACGGTATATATGGTACACGTGATCTCACCCGATAGGAAGTGCCCGCGGTTGCGTCACCTGAGCAGTTTTACACTCGACGCACACGCGGAGTCTAAACTACGATGTCCTTGGAATTTTTCCATCCTCAATCGTGTGGGGATTGATGTGTTCGATGCAATTGCGATGCGATGGGGGAGACGATGATTCACGCGGCGAAACCGGAGAATTCCAGTTTAAGGATGTTTAGCCAAAACCCACATTAGTCACTATAATTTTGATATTGTCTCATATGCCAGGTTCATATTTGAGCCACACGTTAGTAATAATCTTAATCCTTCCATCGGGGCATCCTAGTGAGGAATTAATTTCTGAAAATCACTTCTTGTAACATTACGCTTAGGGAAGAAATGTGACCGTGTGAACTTTGATCGAGATGTTGCATGGGTTAGACACTCAAGATATTGAAAAAAAAACCACAAGCCATTTACATTAGACTATGGAGAATCTATCGCCGGCGAGAACAAGTAGGGGACCGGGCCATATAGGCGTGATATCTTCGATTGATTTTCGAATTCCTCTAAAAAAAATTTGACCGCCATTACGAGTCGAGCAATGCGACAACACCGCACAACAGCTGATCGAGGTCGGTAAAGTCGGTGACGATAATTCAGTGCTGGAAGCATATGGACACGTATAACACACACAAACATTCATCTCACTGTTACAACCCCACTACTAGCCGAAGCGTGCGATGTTGCCCGATCAAAATTCGACTGTTACCACCGCAGTCACAAGTCCTCCATTATTTATGAACATTTTCTTTAATTATTGTTATTGAGACCGGAAAAGTACGCCATAGCCCTTCTAATTTGATGAGAACAATAATTTGTAACGTGAATGATTTGTTTAGTCAATTTTATTTTTCTTTTCAACTGAGTTGTTCACTTGATTGGTTGAAGATCCTTAAGGATGTCCAAGTAGTTCAGGCAATTCCTTCCAAAATTCCTGAAACTCCAAGAGTTTTAACGGAATTCTCTGAAAATTCAGAAGAATTTGACAGTGAATATTCATTTTCACTTAAAAATTCACGTAAATTGTGGAATTTCCGTCTTCCTGCCGTTAAAAAATTGGGACGTCACCTGAATTGTTAGAGAAACTTGAAATTCCATTGTCTTTTTTCCCTTAAATCAAACTCAAGCTCTTTTTCCGAAAAATTCAGACAATTTTTTCAACAGTGCATAATGAAACCCGTAGAAAGACGTAGCCGCGTGAATATATTTTCTACTAATTAACTTCGAGAGCGCCACTGCACAAGTCAGCGATAACTATTAGTCTTCTCGTGGAGTTGAGTCGGTGCACTCGAAACTTCAATATACGGAAATGGGTAGTCCAGTGGTCGCATGGAGGCGCACTGTGAAAAGGTAACGAGCAGTGCTTTGACTAAATTAGACCTTTAACGCCGAGGCAAATGTTTCTGGGAATGCTCACGTTCACCGTAATACGGGGAATACTTGCGAATGCGGCTTGACGGATTTTTAATGAGGAAAATTCATCTTTCGTGGAGGGGAAAAAAGAGTAATTAAGGGTCCACATGTAAAAAGTTTAGGAGTTTGTATACTTTGAAGAGAAATAAAATTCTATTAAATTTATTTTTTGTTAATTTTAACAATATTTTTGTTGGAAATAAATGAACTCAGTTATTTCAATAAACATGCTTCAATGAAATGAATTAAATAATTCGTTAATTGCATGAAAATGAATAGAAATCAAGGATATTCAGGTGAATACATTCCTAAATATTTAATACATTGAAAATTCAACGTAATTTGGGAACAAATTTGGAACTAAATTGGTGAATTTTTTAATGAGAGGGCAACAAGTCTTTTGTGGAGAGAAAAAAAAGTTATTAAGAGTGAACATGTAAAAAATTCAAGTGTTTGTATATTTCGAGGAAAAATAAAACTGCATTAAATTGTTTTTATGCATTTTTGTAACATTTCTGTTGGAAATAAATAAACCCATATTCATTTCAATAAAAATGCTTCAATGATATGGAATTAAGAATCCATTAATTCCGAATAATGTTGATTCACATAAGATTTTTGATTGAAATTTCCAGTACAGCTCTTGAAACTTTTCATCATATTATCCTACTCCGTGAGTTTCACAGAATTTCGTTATTAAAAATTCAACAATTTATGGAAAAATCAATAAAAATTGTCAATTTCAGTTCAATTATTCCATAAAACGAATAAAAATCAGAGAAATTCAGGTGAATGTATTTTAAACATTCAACACATTGCGAATTCAACGTAATTCTTTATTAAATATTCATGTTTTTATCCCAAATTCAAGTAAATTAAAAAACTCGTCTCCCCCCGCAGCTCACAAATCTTGGATTTAATCAAAATTTCAGGCAAATCTAAAAATTACGGTCAACTGCCCCTAAAATATAATTTTTCCAAAAGTCAACTTCCCCCACAGCACAATAAAATTTCATTTCTTCCCAATATTGATCAATGACCCCGCGATTCTCCCTGAATAAACCATAAAATCCACCAACCCCGAAAAAATCTGAACAAATATCTCGACAAACTCTCCCCCCCCCTAAAGATGATTAATCCAGAACTGTCAGAGTCTTTTGTTGTCATTTCTCGTGTTATCACTCTCGCCTAGATTTTCCGTATTCAAGTCGAGAAATCGAGAATTCCGGAAAGGAACTTGGTGGAGATAAATGCGGGTAATCTAGTACCTCCCCATTTCTCTGTTCTGCGAGGTACGTTTGGAGTATGCAAATTCAAGACTATTTCCCACCGCGCACTACACGGCTCTCACGTTTCCCTAAGTCTTTGTGCATTTTTATTCTATTACATTTATATTTCCCCTTTTTTCCGGGGCCATTCTCGCCGGGACTCTCTCCTCTCCGCTTTATCATCCTCTTCTTCACCAGTCATTTCTTTTTTCCAACACACAAATCACACGAATTGATATTTTTTTCAAGCATCCAGTGTGCCTCTGTTATCTGTCCCTCGAGTGGAAAAATTTTCTTTGGAATTCTTTTTTTTTCATCCCCTTTTTATCATCCCTCTCGTTTCAACTTTTCTGCCCTCCTCTCTCTCTCCTTTTCAACCCGACACTTCATGCATTTTTGAGCGGCACGTAGTGGAGAGAATAACCTGGATATTTCACGTTTCAACGTTCCAACATTTTTCCATTCAAATATATACTTTTTATCCCCTCTCGTACCTCTACTTTCTATGTCAGTCGCTTTCTTGTTCATGGGTGTTATTTTCTTTTCTCTTTTGGGAGGGTTACACTCGCTGTGCCAACTGTTTTATGCATGGGGAGCTGGGAGACATTTTGCGTGATGGGGGGGAGTTTCAAGAGAATTTTGGGAGGATTAAGACATGGGGATGATACACTGCTTGAAATTTTTGGCATTTCAAGGAATTTCAGGGAAATTTAAAGGAACGGACGCGCCCGATTGTCTTTCACCTCAGTTGCTTGTGAGCTTTCTTTAATTCAGTTAAATTTCAGTAGATTAAATTGCGTACATTCATAAATTAATTATAAAATGGATGAGACAAAAAACGATCTATGATAAAGATGAATGAGTGAAAAATTAGCGAATAATTTTGAATCTTTGATCGATTCCCCTTTTTCCACTTTTCAGTATTTGAAAAACAGGGGAAGTGTTATGAATTAGTTTTCTAGAAATTTCAATAATTTTCTTAATTTGTCTGAAATGAAAAAAGAATATCCATTTTGATAAAATTTTCGGGGAAACCGGGGAATGTTTTCGGTTTTTTAGAATTTAGAACCTATATCCAGGTCTCATTCATACGAAATGTTCAGGTATTGTTATTGATAAATCAATTTAATTTTGGAGTATTGCAATTTTCAAATGAAATTGCAATTTTCAAATGCACATGGTAATGAAAATTATTAAATAATTTGAAAATTCGAGCAACTATTTCCCTGAATTTTCAATCCACTGAACATTCAGTCGGATGTAATGTTCAATTTCCGCAATGAATTTGAAGATTCTACATGTCATTAAAATATCAATGAAAAATCAACGTGGAAAACCCAATTATTTGGTACTGAATATTCATATTTCCATTTAAAATTCACATACGTTGAGAAAACAATTTGAGGAAAAGGCCCGTAAAAAATGTAAATTTCGGTTCAACTTTCTGTAAAAATTATAGAAATCACGAAAAAATTCCGGTAATTATATTCCTAAAGTTCCAATTAACTGAAAATTCAGCGTAATTTGATGCCAAAACTCCATATTCCAATCGAAAATTCAAGTGAATTAAGTTCCCTTGACTGAAATTCTTTGAAAAATGTCAGAAAATTGTGAAAATGATGTTCTCTGCAAACTCGGGAAGGATATTGAATACTGCACAGATGAGAAATGGAAACGAGGTGAGTTCCATGCCAGCTAAACGGAGGTTAAACGTCGTTGGACGCTGGCCAACGTGGGCTCGCATGTGCGGATATTTATGAGCGGCGCTAGGGAGCCCATATGATTAAGGTCTTCAAAGTTCCTGTCTTAAAACTATAGAGTTTTAAAAGTGGTGGATAAAAATGAAAGTGAACGGAGAGGATACGTGAGAGTCCGGGAATAACGTCAAGTCCACTATAAACTTAAATTTATACGAGCATTAAAACTGTTGTAACTTTTAATGCTCTACTATTTCTTACAACGACACGAGTTAAATTGGCACTGGGATTCAATCAGAGAATTTCAATTATGGTTGAGAGATAATTTTGGGAAAACGCTGAGTTCTGATAATTTAATTTTTCATTGAATTTCGCGATAATAATAAATTATTGAAATTTACCACTTTCAAATGGGTAATGGGAGTAAATGAATGCAGTTGAACAGAATATTGAATTAATTATCTCGAAAGTATTCACGAAATGTTCCAAATTGTTAGTTTCCAACAAATATCAACACAAAATATTACATTTGAGTATTTACCACCTCCAACTCAAGAGAAAAACTGTAGCGTATCCTTCTGTTCATGGAAACTACAGCTAAAAACAGAAAATTTGAAAATGCTCCTGTAAAATGCTCCTTATACCCGGGTCCTACTACCTGCAGGCTGTCGTAGCAATACGCAAAGGGAAAAGGACACTTCACGTTGAGCCGTCAGTGTGGACGCATCAAAACATTAAATCGATCCAAAATTTAAATCAATTGCTCGGTCTCGGTAAATATTCAAGTGAATCAACCTCAATTCAACTCAAATTTATATCAATAATTTATTCCGCGTCATTGTATTCCGCGTCATTGTTATAAAATATTTTCAATTTTTCCGCACATTTTAAAATGTTTTCAAACGATTTAAATTGAAAAATCACATCAACCATTCACGAAATCGGTGATTTAAATTAAATAAATATTACTTGAATAAAACAAACAGTTCATTCACTTCTAAAAGCAGATTTACTTGCACAGAACGAATCATTCCCTCCCAAAACCCCTCACCATCAAAATAACTAAATAAATTTACCCATTTCCCAAAGACATTGTCGAACCAAACAAAAAAAAATCAAACAAATAACGTAATCCCCCTCAGCACCGTTATATCTCCCTCTGCACCCCTATATTTGAAAACCCCCCGCTGAACCCCACCCCCCACCTAATACCCGTATGCGGGTATACACGATGGCATTTTTCCAACGAAAATGATAAATTCCATGGCAGTATGAGCCCCCGAAGATCGTGGCCCCCCGAGGCCCCATGTATCCCGCGATGCGGTTATTTACCATGTACCATTTCATACCTATGTACCCAGCAATAAGGCGAAGAATATAAAATGACGCGGTTTATTGGCAGACGTATACCCCCTTCAAACTCCCATCCTCTCTCAACCCCTGCTGTTGGTTTTGCACGAGGGTTTTGTATTCCCTGGAGCTGTACACCGGGAACCCCTCTCCCTCCCCCCCCCCCCTCTCCGCCCAACCCCTTCCGCCCACCGATCCGACCATTGGGGGTATCTGCTCGTCCACCGAATCCCACCGTTCGATTTGCCCGGACAACTGGAACGGAAATGAAGAAAGGTAACATGCATGTTTCGTTTCACGTTCCGTTTCAATCCCCCGACCCACCCTTTCGCCCCCCCCCCTCGCAACCCTCCCGCCGGCAACTTCTACTGCATCCAATACACAATGCCCATCGCTCCGGAGGCCCCAGGGATATGCCACCACGTCCTCGATCGACAGGTTGAAGTCTAGGAAATTTCGTTTCACCTTTCTTTTGCAATTCTCTTTCCATCGGTGGAGAGAAATAAAAGGGCGATGAGAGGAGGAGGGGGAGGGGTGGGAGGGGGTGACAGCGGCGGTTTGAGTCGTGAAGAGAGATGCGGTTTTTAAAATGACAGTCGATTTTGAGAACGGGCTAGGTGACCAAACGAGACGCACAAGTTTAGTCACTACATCCAGAAGTATGATTTATTTGATTCGAATGAAGTTTATTTGAATAAAATGAATGAGTTTATTTAAGTAGTGGGAAATAAGGTTTTTTTAAAAATTCCGTAAAGAATTTTATTCAAAGTTTTGTTTATATTAAGTAATTTTTTTTTTACTGTTAACAAATGTTTAGTTGATGCGAATAAATTCTTTGTTTATCCCAAATAAAGAGTTTTCTTATGTTGAGAAATTTTTTCATTTGAATTGAGTAAATTTTATTTTTGAACTAAATAAATTGTTTGTTTGATAAATTAATTGTTTGTTTAATATAAGTAAAACCTTTTTCTTGAAACAAGTAACAAGTTTATTCATTTGTAATAAAAATATTCCTGAAATGTTTGAAAAATTATTATTTTTCATTCAGTGATTATTCGGTTTTTCTTTAGTGGAGGGGGAGGGGGGGGGGGGGGG
>NW_021680477.1:838950-869861 GCF_001412515.2 Diachasma alloeum
CCCCCCCCCCCCGCCCCACCCTAAACGTTCTCGCATTTTTGACGTTAGCCTCGACGTAAAATAGAAGAATTATTTTTCGGGAGTTTCGGGAAGTCTGATTAAAGTCGGAGGGTTTCTACTTTTGGAGATATCTGGTGAGATGGCGGGAGGCGGGGCGCTTAGAACGCCATTCTCCATTTTCAGGGGAATATGTGGTGCATTGGGGGTTTAGGTTAAAATTTAGGAGAAGACGCACTTTTTTATCTGGAGAGTTTTAATTGAATTTGCGGGGAACTTCGGGAGTTTAGTATTGAAGTTATGGATTCAAGGATAGATTTTTCATATTTAATGTTGATTTTTTTGAGAAAGAAGATGTCAACATACGAAGAACTGTAATTTCTTTGAATTTCGACGAGACGAAAATTTTTAACGATTAATTTTGAATAAAAAAAAAGTTTTAAATGAAAATTTTTGGATTTTTCAAATTAGTTGTTAAAAAAATTATATTTTCAATGAATTTAACATTGGTTATGAAAAACCAAAATTTTCTTGAATTAAAAAATAATGAAATAAAATTATAAAGACTGTGAAAATTGGTACAAAATGAGAAAAATTCCAGTAAATATTTTTATTGTCAAATTTGTGCTGAACATTCAAGTTCAATAAAAAAATCAAGTAAGTTCTGGGATTTTCTCTCAAGCACTTGATAATTATAACTAGTCAGTCCCTCAAGCATCATTTTTTAAACAGCATAAGTTGAATAAAATATAGAGATGATTGAAAACTCAAGGCAATAGTCGCCTGAACCAAAACAAAAAATTTTAAAAATCATATTCCACTTTATTCCGAAAAAAAACTCATTCGAGATAATCGAAATCCAATTAGCTCACCCAAAAATGGAATAGCAGACGTCAGTAGTGAATAACCGTCGGGATAAATCATGCAAAGTCATCGCATTGCGCAACATCATCGTTCCAGCGTCGATTAGATAATTCTAATCAAAAAGCGATTTTTTTCGCTGTACCCCGGAAACCGCGGTGTGCCCCGCGGCCCATTATCGCAAGGGCCAGCGCGTGTGCCCGATCGCAGTAATGTTCTACACAATAATCATAATGTATTCATGTATGGGCTCACTGGAGGAGGCAGAGCCTTCCATATCGGGTTACCCACGGTTATTCGATACGAATGATTAATGACCAAGTGTAGGTGTACACTCGCAACATACGTAAGCGTGACCTTGGCATCGGAGATTAGACGGTGAATTTTCGTGTTTCCAGTGATGAGATGATGAATTCTCTGAATTTTCTTCCAATAATAATATATTCTAGCGGCTGATTTATAGTATCAAATGCTGAGTTTAATGAATTATTCAGTCATCCCAATGATTTCTTAATGTCCTCGATTAATTATCGAGTTGATTACTTTAGGAAATAAAAAAAAGATGACCCTTTTTGGCCAGAAGTTTTTTTAATGTTCGAAAGATCGATTTATTTGATTGAATTTGGGAAGTTTTTAATTCTTTATTTCTTTAATTTCCAATCATTCTGAAACTATAGAGTGAAATTTCCCGATTTTTTTTCATTTCAGGGGACTTTTCAAATTAAAAATGATTTTTAGCTTCAACAGCGAAAAAGTCGAAATTAACCAAAATCGCATTATTCACTAAGGAGATATTCATAATCAAAGGCGTTTTACCCTCATTATGAAAATGTTTTTCAATAATTAAACTCAACATTTGGCGCTTCTAATCATCGAAATCAATACAAAAAGAAGAGATGATTTAATTATGAATTGTCTGAATTTTATTTGAATATTCTCACGGCTAATTTATAGTATCAAATACTAAATTTAATTAATTATTGATTCATCCGAATTATTTTTTAATATCTTCAATTAATTATCTAGTCCATTACCTTCGGAGAAAACTGATCCCTTTTGCCCCAGTAGTTTTTAAAATGTTTGAAAGGTTTATTAAATTTGAGTATTTTTTAATTCTCAATAACTGTCAATAACATTGAAACGGTAGAGTGAAATTCCCCTATTTTTCTTCAATTTCAAGATGTTCTTTCAAGCTTTAAAATGACCCCTAATTCATCAAAATCGCATCGTTGAATCATAAAATATTGCCCATCAAATACGATCTGCTCCACCCACTTCCTCAATCAATTTTCAATAAAAATAAAAATCAGCATTTGGTTTTTCTCATCATCGAAAATGACGCAAGAAGAAGAGATAATCGATGAAATGATTCATCTGAGGATAGCAATTGCTCTTTTTTTCTCTCCTCCCCACACGAATGACAGAGATAACGAGTAGAGAATACTCGTTGCGCCAGACTCAATGGCAACGCTGTATCGCAGTGCCAGGGGGTGGGGGGTGGGGGGGGGGGCGAGAGGGTGTGTTCAATGTCAAGGTTACATGCGCGCATGCGCATTCGCGCACTGGCTGGCTCACAAGTAGGAAAGACCCTCGATGCCCAACATGCGGAGTGGAGTTATGTTCTGAGTGAGATACATTATCCGTAAAAGGGGGGAGGGGGAAGGGGGAATTATTCATGGTTTATGTATCGAGGTGCGTTGATATCGATTAGCTCTCTCGGTCCGGCACGAGGAAGATGCACTGACGAAGTGGATTCATACTTTTCCTCGGTATCATTACCTTGAATTGATCAATTCATTAGCGATTATAAATTTTATTCACTCGGTGAACTTCAACTCTTTGACAATATGTTTCTAATTTTGTAAACTAGACAGGACGCGCGATCATCTCTTAACTCGCTTATTTGGGAGAAGGTTTCTTGTCGTTATTGAAATTTTTAATTTGTTACATTTTGTAGGTCTGTAAATGCATTATGAAAATGAATACATAGAATTGAAAATTTAGCGAGTGATGAAAATGAATGATGAGTGAAAAAATAATGAATAATTTTGAGTCTTTGATCAATACCCGTAATTTGTGAAAAATATGTATAATAAAAGTATTATAAATCGATTGTCGGTATTTGTGCATTGAGGGTTTCGGTTAAAATTTTGGAGAAAGTGCACTTTTTTATTTGGAGAGTTTGAATTGAATTTGGGGGGAAATTTGAGAGTTTAGTATTGAACTTATGGGGGTTTAAGGACAGATTTTTCATATTTAATGTTGATTTTTTTTGTTTGGGGACGGAAATGTCAATAGATGTTTATTGTCAACGAATATAAGGAAATTCAAGAAAATTTTGCACTAGACGAATACAACGCTTCCATGCGGAAGCAAAAAATGTCCGTTAGATAGATTAACTCAATTAAAATACGTCATTTATCCGATTATTTTTATTCCCCACTCCCTGTAATAGTTTATCGCCCCTTCGGGTTGAAGTTTAATTCACTTTCCGGCTGTTTAACGACGTAACTCGAACAAGTTTAACGTGTAATTTAAGTTAACGTCTCGGTAATGCCAAGGTTTAGGAAGAACCTCGACGTGAAGACGTGTCCTCGAGTGCTTACTGCGATTAATTAATTGTTCCTACGTTCGTCGTACCGCAGCCCAGCGAAAGGATCATTCTCTCTCGTCCCTTTCACTTTTCCGGTGTCTCCGGATGACCCTTGACGGAGAGACAACGAGACTTGAGGGGGACAAATGAGAGGGAGGATCCTGCGGAGGGCATCCTTATCCCGGGCGATAAAGTTTCGTTCAATCAAGCGACCTCGGTGACTTCATTCACCCCAGCCGTGCATCGCTCAATGAGCGTTCTTGAATTCTCAGCCTCTTTTACTTGCCCACACGGAGAAAAATATTCAGCAAAACTTACGGAACAATTCACGTAATCCGCAATGGGGAATCGTTTTCCACCCATTTTTATAGGAATGGAAGAGAAGAAATCTGAAACGCTCAGTGAATTTTCCGGTTCATCACCGAACAGAGTACGAAATTGTCACGTAATTTTTACCGAGGAAGTAAAATCTTACAGAAACTTGCCGACTTATTATGCCTCAAAAATCAAAAATTCTTGAACGTTCAACAATTTTTATGAAGCCGGTGAGTTATTTCTACGTTCCGTTCCGTAAAATTGCTCAATCGTTGGGGAAATCCAAAATCATTTTACGGAACAAATCGTAGAATTTACGTGGCGATTCGTACAATTTCAGGTTCGACTCACACTTCTTATTGAATTTTACTTTCAAAACGTTTTTTTTTCCATCAGCCATCAATTTTTTTTTCCACTCGGGATCTGCGTGATGTGAATTTCAGCTGAAGAATACGAGGTAAGGGGTATCGCTGAGGGGGTTGGTATCGGCAGTGATCTGTACTTTTTGAAACTCTTTCCTGGTTTTCTCTTCGAGATTAGATATTTCTTGCGGAGAGCATCTGAAGTGATATTCAAGAAATGACGATAAAGGTTTGATTTTGTGAAATTCGGTTTTTAATACGTTTGACTGCTGAGAATTTGGGGCTGAAATTCCCGCAGCGCTTTTTGGGGATTTTCGTGACTTATTGGTGCACTTGATTTTTAAGAAACTTCGTAATTGGAAATTTAAAAAATTAGGGAGAAATGATGGAAACTGAGGGTACAGGTCCGTTTTTCCATGAAAAATAATGGAATTCAGGTGAAAAATTTCTTTGAATTTGGAATTAATTGGAAATTTGGAGTAATTTTGAAGAAAATATTCATGTTTTGATTAAAAATTCAAGTCAATTTAGGAATTCTCGTCATCCTGCAGCTCCAAAATTTGGAATGTCATTGAATTTCCCCTGAAATGTTAAATTTAATTAATTTTCCCCCAGAAATAAAATACAATGTCACTCCCCTAAAAATAACTAGTCAACATTCTTCGAAATTAAATTTTTTTCCAACACTGTGACCCAAATAAATATACTAAATAATTAACCCAACCCGACTATCGCAGGATTAAATTATAAACACAAAAATTGGATGGAGAAAAGAAACGACTTATTCGTTTTTTCCTTCCGATAAATCCGGAAAAATCCATCATTTATCGCCAATTAAAAAACCATGATCACCAAGACCTCCGAATACCTCGTATACTCATCAATTCCTCATTATTTATCAAAATAAAATTCCCGCAAATAAACCAATGAAGAAGATAACGCGATTGACGCAAATCGTCATCTAATTTCTCGATTTAATAAAAATTTTCCATCCTCCAAGATAAAAACTCCCGACATTTCCACTCCGTCAGTACAATTGCATCACTTCAAGAGTTAAAGTTGAACTTGGAGAATGCCACTGCCACTCGTCGAAATCATTCCGAGAAACTTTTGGTTTCGTATCCGCTGTTAATTCGCTGGAGTCCACCCTCCTCTCAACGACTGCAGCAAGCATTTACCTTTTGGCCGTTTCGACGAAGCGTTTTCGCTGTTTTACGCGATAATGGGGTGGGCCAGGGATAAATTTTCACTCGGGGGGTTTGACGCCGAGGGGGAGGGGGAAGGGAGAAAGGTTATTGGATTCCGCAGTCTGCAGAATGCAGCCAGACAGACGAGTCCATTGTCGAGGGAAAAGCCAGTTAAAGTTTTATCCATCTACCGACCTTCCTCGCTTCTCCTGGTCTGTTTTTTCGACTGTCTCTTCACCTCTCACTCGCCAATCTATTTTACTTTATTCGTTTGGTTGGAAACAGAGACGGAGTGCGTGGTGATGGGGTTGAAACAAAATTTCATTCTATCACATGAATTTATTTGATAATTTGTTTGGGAATGAAAAAATTCAGGTGAATTCAGCAACTGATTGAAATTTTTTGTGAGACTGAATTGACAGTTGTGATTAGGAATTAATTAGGACCGTGATGTATAATTTGTGGAGTACGACTTGCAATGTTTGATGTGATTAATGTTTCCTTGACAATTACAACAAAATTAAAAATTGAAAATTGAAAAAAAAATTTTTTAATGTGACTTCACGGAGAAAATTATTTGGTGAATTTCGACAACTGTTGGTGAATTTTACCAACTAAATGGTAAAATTTAACACCTAATTAATCAAAATTAAAATCAGAAAAGATTTTTCAATTTCATTCAATCAATTTTGACTACCAAACAAGATGATGAGAGCAATATACATTTGGAAACAATCCCGCAATCGTTTGTATCTTGACAATCGATCAATGTCTCTCCTCAAAAAATCTTTTTCTGAATTTTAATTAAACAATTGTTAAATTTCACCAACTAGCTGTTGAAATTCACCAAATAATTTCCTGCCTGTTGATTTATTTCACAATATTATTGTTGTCAAGTTGTTAAATTGGAGACGTACAATGAGAGTACTTTACAATTTTACAAAGTATAATGAATAGTTTTTTTTTTCAATTTGACATTCCTTCGTGTAATTTTGCGCAGTGCCCGCTGATCTGTGCTGCTTCGCTTGAAGTTTCCAGCACACTTTCATGCTCAATTTGAGCTGAAAGTTCCTAAGAAAGACGAGAAGAACACGAAAAAAGAGGATTCCTGCAGACGACCACAAATTACCATCGATAAAGAGGATCGTAAAAGCGTTGTCACCAGACAACAAGACAAGGATGTTTTATGTGCTAGTTCTCGTAAGAATTGGGATGTTGCCCTCCCCCATACCCACAGCCGCAATATTTCGACGAGAAATAATTGGAAAACCGCGATTATTCATAAATCACGTGCAATGAGCGAAACGCAATTGAAGGAAGAAATGTTTTGTCTGAACACGTCTGTACCCCATTCATCAATTCTCCTTCTTCTCTCCTGTCTTCTATTTAATGCCGCTGAGTGATTTGTCGGGAATGACATACAGCGACAATTATCCCCGGGATAATTTTCATTGACTTTCTTCATCGAAATGCTATTGGCAATCATTACTCTTCGTGTTAACGGAAATATGTCATTGAAAAAGTGGGTAGAGTCTTTCATTTGCATGATCTACGATGAACGAGACGAATGCTAATTAGGAAGAGGATAAAATCGGAACATGCAAGTTCTTCTTTCATGAGTTGCATAATGATTCAAATTACCTTGAAATTACACTTCGCACAGAATTATTGTTTTTTAAACATTTGTTGTTTATTAATAATTAATTGGAATTGTGTAAATTTTCGGGAAAATTGATTGTTTAAAAACTATTTCCAGAAAATGCTCGCAATTTTCAATAATTGCACTTTTCAAATTATTTCATCAATTTTCCTCCGAAAGTAAACTTTCTAATTGTTTTCAGATTTTTTTAAATGAAAAACTATAAAAAAGAAATGCCTGTCCCCACACGAATGAATATGAAAGTCGGGCGATAGAAAAAAATTGCTGCTTAGACACGTAACTCCCGTCCAATACTGAGATCACTCATGCGGCTGTGATCGATCCATCATGCGAGTCACCACGTGCACTCTCATCATTGCATAACAGTTGAAATGAATTACCTACAGCGGATAATCCAGGATGAAATGATCTGTCTTAAAAAATCGTTGATCCCCCGGGAACCCTCGTTCCATCTTCCCCGATCCTCCGTCATCTCAAGTGCAGTCTTTTGTCTCGTCCTCCGAGCGTGCGACACTCTTACTTATAAAACGAGCGCTACAGAATCATCGAGATAATAAAAAAAATATGAAGTGGAGATCGAGCCCGCCAGACGGCTTGGAGTCGAGTGGGATTCCTCGAGAGGATAATCGAGATAATCGAAGAACGAAACGGGGAAATCGGATCACGTTTCTGGGAAGAACGATCGGATGGTACGTCCTTGACGGTTTCAGCCCCAACGAAAGGTATCGTCTGACAATTTTCCTTTTATTTCATAAAGTACTTCATCTTTATGCTGAATTAATAGTTCAGTTTTTTGAAACTGAATTCCGAGCCAAGAGTTAAGCTCACGCAGGAAAATTTACGACTAATATGAGATGATTGTTCATTCATTATTAATTTGGAAGGAATTGAAAAATTCATTCTTGTTTTTGTGATCAATACCAAAATAGCTTGGCTTAATTTAAGATTTATCTAATTTTCAATCGGATTTATTACTTGAATGTGGTTCCATTCAGTTATTATTCTTTAGTTGTTTTAAATATAATTTGAGGCATTACTTGATGAAAAGAAAGAGGACACTTGTCATTTTAAGTTTGAATTTCCAGTGAAATATAGCACGACAAATTGATTTAGTAACGATAATAGTTTGGAATACAATGACGCGGAATAAATGTTTGATATAAATTTGAGTTGAATTGAGGTTGATTAACTTGAGTATTTACCGAGACCGAGCAATTGATTTAGATTTTGGATAGATTGAATGTTTTGATGCGTCCACACTGACGGCTCAACGTGAAGTGTCCTTTTCCCTTTGCGTATTGCTACGACAGCCTTCAGGTAGTAGAACCCGGGTATAAGGGTCTCATTGCAGGAGCGTTTTCAAGTTTTCTGTTTTTAGCTGTAGTTTCCATGAACAGAAGGATACGTTACAGTTTTTCTCTTGAGTTGGAGGCGGTAAATACTCAAATGTAACATTTTGTGTTGATATTTGATAGCTTTAGAACGACAGATCCGTGATATTTGTTGGAAACTAACAATTTGGAACATTTCGTGAATACTTTCAGGGCAATTAATTTAATATTCTCTTCTACGACGAGCCATGTATATTATAGCATATTTCATAAAATACTTGGTCTTTATGGTGAATCAATAGTTCATTATTTTGGTAATTAATGAATGTATTCAGTTGAAGATTTTTTTATGGAAAAAAATGCACGTAAAGATGAAATATTGAACGGAAAAGGAATGTATACTGTATTGTTTTGTTATTGAAGCCATCTTGAAATGTAAATTTGAGACATCTCAATTGACCGCATCAGATAGCGAGGATGCACTAGAAAACAGAGTAGATCTATCGCGAGTACTGGAGATGCAATCAAGGGACATTGAACCCTCCACCTCTCCAGGCTCTCAAGACATTCATCAACTGGGGGTTCAAAACAACTTGGAGATATCCTCTTCACTAAGAGTCTCTGTCTGTTCCGAAGTTATCTTCAAAAGATTGGGTTTTACGATTTTTTATCGCTGAATGCGAAAATTAAAAATTCGTTCGATATGTCACTGTTTTTCAGGGATATCAGTGACATGTCCCTGAAAATCGAGACATTTTTTCTTCATTTCTCCGCGAAATTTAGGGATTTCACATTTGGCTGTGGTAATTCTTCCCGAACGAACGCAGTTAAATGGCATTCGGTTTAACACCCCTTCGTTACCTACAATCCCAACCACTTTGACCTCACTCAGACACTCTTCCACCTCATATCATCCCGCTATTTGCAGACCCCATGTATACGAAAAATCCCCCAGACCCGTGTCTCGGGATTTTCCTCCTATAAATCCAAGTAGTCGCTCAACTGGAACCACCCCGCAGGAGAGCCGAGGGTAACGAGACGACAAAAGTCTGAGGAAGCTGAGAGCATTTTCCCGTGAGGAACCAAGAGACCTCGGCAAATGCCGGTTTGCCCTCTTCCCACCTCCGGGGAGTCGTAAAGTTAAATTAAAAATTTCCATGCGCAACGGCACACGTTCGGCCATGACCAACTTTAAAGAAAATAGAAAACGGGGTTTGAAATAATAATGGGAGAGTTGAGGGGTAGGAGAAAATTGGGTGAAATATATAATGAACTAATAAAAAAATACGGGAAGAACTTTATAGTTGAATTGGGATTGTTAAAAAGAAGATGAAATTTCAAAATTCACTGAAAATTCAAGGGAACTCGTCATTTTGGAGCAGCAAAAAGACGATAATTTCCCAACTTACTTTAATTTTCATTCATTTGCGTGGAATAATTGAACTAAAATTAACAATTTCCCCTGGATTTTCCCATAAAAGTTTGCATTTTGAAGAACGTAAGGATGTTTAACCTATCAAGTGGACAACTCAGTTGAAAATAAAAATAAAATTGACTACATAAATCATTTACGTTACAAATGAGTTTTCTCATCAAATTAGAAGTGTTATGGCGTACTTTACCGGTCTCATAAACAATAAGTGAAGGAAATCCTATCGTAAAAAGGAGGAAAGAAATTGATCTCGAAATATCTCGAACATCTCAAATAAGCGTAAGCGTAAGACTGAAACTGAAGCGCCACTACGTGAGGAGATGAGAAGGCGCGTGCGCAGCACGCGCGCCGATCTCGCCTGGAAAAAGTGAAAACTGAAAAAAAAATTTTTTTCACCGGGGGCTAAAGTGTCAGATCTTGGATTTTTTCAGGGGGAAAAGTCGGTCAAAGGGTCACGAGGGCCAAAGTGTCAGATCTTGGATTTTTCCAGGGGGAAAGTCAACTTTCGCCAAAATCGAATTTTTTAGCCGGGTGAACGTTGATTCCAAGTATTTAAGCGACGGGGTATTCAGAACTCTCAAAAGTATGTGAAAAAAATGAAAACTGAAAAAAAAAAATTTTCACCGGAGGCCAAAGTGTCAGATCTTGGATTTTTTCAGGAGGAAAGTCAACTTTCAAAATCGAATTTTTTAGCCGGGTGAACGTTGATTCCAACTATTTAAGCGACGGGCTATTCAGAACTCTCAAAAGTATGTGTATTAAATATTTATTTAATAACGAAAAAAAGCTACGATATTCTTATCCTCATGTTATATATAATATATAAACGGAAATTGGTGTTCACGTGTGGGTGAGGGAGATTAGGTCGATTCAGGTTTGAATTCTCCCGATAATGTGGCGCGGTCTGATGGACGCTGTATTGGAAAGCGTTCCAATTGGAAAGTGGAGGGGAAGGGGAGAGTAGTACGACCAATTACCCATGGGTTACCAAGGCGAAGCCCTTCGGTTTCCCGGGTTGAGCCCGGAAAATTATTAGGGCTTCACGCGACCGGTCATCAAAGCACTGGGAAGTTACAGACTGATTCCAATAGTCGATTTTGGAGGAGATGAAAACGCAACCACACCGGCGACTGTTCAATACGCGGTATGTACCTAATCACCAGTCATTTCCGGTTGCATTGAATGTGTGGATTCACTGGTAGAAAGTCATTCATTAAAATTGTGAATAAAAACCGTGAAAAATTTTACCAATGAATTCTGAGGATGTTAAGAATTAAATTATTTGAATAAATTTGCCTGACGTTTTCATTGTTAAGCCTCATCAGTCGCCATTAATGAAATTTTAATTCATCGATGAGTTTTTTAAATTTTCGATTTTTTTCGAAAATCGGTTGTCCCACGATAACTAAAAAAAATGTTCTGAATTGCTTGAATGATGGCTTAAAAAATTTGTTCGGATGTCCTTTTGACCGAGTTGGAAGATGGAGGCGATAGCAGTAATCGTTATTTTGATTTATTTGAAAGTTTGCAAAAATTTTGTATTTTTTGAAAATCAAAAATTCCGGGGATATCTTTGAATATCATGCTTCAGATGAATTCAATCATAGCTTAAAATGTTTGTTTCAATGCCATTAAGTCGAAGTTAAAAGGTGATTACGATAGCAATATTTGTTGATTTGATTTCTATGATGATTGTTGAAAATTTCGAATTTTTCATGAATTTCCCTGAAAGTGAGCTTTCTGATGGTTTCTTCAAATGTGATGTTTCAAATTCATTCAAGTATGTGTAAATAAAATTTTTCTATTAACATTTTATCGAGTACTTGGAAATCAAAACTGTTCTTCCCTGCAATATCAATAAAATCATCCATAAATGGTCCATACGCTCGACGCAATTCACTCCAGAATGTAATCGTTATTAAAACGCTAGCCGCGTAATATTCTCTCATTATACACAAGATTTTACGAGCACATCCGTCGATTGGTGGAGTGCAGAGAACATTTTTATTCACGAGTTTACGAGCTTTACATACTCCAGGAATATCTTTTTCCCCCGGTGATACGCAATCGAACATGTGATTATTCCGAGGCGCAACAGCCACGTGTGCCCCCACGAAAACCAATACCGGAAATATCTGTTGAACAAGACGGTTTATACAGACGAGAAAACCGGCAGAGGGCGATCGTTATTTCGCTCACTGATTTATGCGCGAGTAATAAAACTGAGAATTACAGGATTTGGAGGAGAACGTAGGAGTCTAGAATAGATTTAATAGAAATTTAGTGCCCATTTCTTATTCCTGATATTGAGATTGTTTGGTGGAGGAACATCGTGACACTTCGAGGGAAAAATTCCCTTGCATTTAATGCGCTGAAATACTAAAAATGCACAAAGACATCTGTTAAGAAATGTTTTTTTTTTGTAAAGTGCGTTTATCTCGAAAATTATTCGTTCTACAGAAAAATGTTACAAGACATTTTTTGCAGGAAATTTTATTAACTACAAAATATGTCTAGTGACATTTTGTCGTAAAACCACTCGTTATCGATATATTCTCATTCTGAAAATGACGTAAAAAGCAGATTCGTCAAAAACTACACAAACTTGCTATTTTCATTTTGCTAATTGTTAAATTATCTCGGAAACGAGCAGCTTTAGGGGAAAATTACATATAAGATTGTTTATAGCTGACAAAATTTTCAACAAAAAATGTTCTATAACATTATCTCCCAAAACCCCTTGTATTCGAGATAATTCCACTTTAAAAAACCAACGACAAAATCGCCAACTGAATTACGCACACATGACTCCCCGAAGCCCCGACTGTTGATCAGTTTCAATTTTCCCGATTTATCTCATTGTATTCCGAATTCATAAAAGCCATCATGCTCCCATGTGCCGAATGCCCCGAGTATTGAGTCTGTTGTATGCATAACCAATGGACTTTTCGTGTTGTCCGATTCTTTGATGGAAATGAAATAGAAGTGAAAAATTGATGGAGTGGGTGGATGCAGGAGTGATAGCCAGTAGTTGTGGCATAACTCGAGGGGTAAAAAGAGGCAGGTATTGCCAATTCCTATACCTCGACTCCACCCCTGTCCCACCCACCCCCACCCCAACACCCCTCCGCCGCCCTGAAAACTAGTCCTTCCTCGAGTTTTATGTTGCCTCGTCTCTTTCGCTCCGTTTCACCTGTGCCCTCGGGAGATAGACCAACTGTGGAGCACAGGAGGACGAGCAACCGTTGGTAACCAGCGAGGGACGGAGAGGGAATTACTGTGCAGGGCTAGACTGGTCGATAGTTCGCGCGTAGCAACAGCCGGCTGAACGCTTTTTCCTCGGGGTTTTTTTTCAACAAAATCTTTCGTCACTGCAACCCCTTTTCTAAATTCCGAAATTGACGTTCAAAAACAATTCCCCTGGCGGGATAAGATTTGATTTTCGAGGGATAAGAATTGAAATAAGTTGAAAAAAAACGAGCCGTTTTGCCCCAGTAGTTTTGAAGATATCGCGAAATATCAAGAAATGAAAAGGTTTTTTGTTGCGTTTGAGACCGTTTTTAGTCGTTAATATCTCCTGAAGAAATGAAGCAATTTCGATGGGTTACATCTCATGTTAAAGCTTGCAAAAATACCTTGAAATTTAAAAAAAAATCGGTAAACTTCCCTCTACCGTTTTAGAGTTATCGGCGCTGGGATTTCAATTTTTGTGAATTAATTGCATCCAATCATCAGGAATTCGTTTGAAATGAATTTCCCGCGGATATTGGTGATAATTCCGATGTAATAAAAGATGGGATTGGTGAAACATTCCGAGTGAATGTGAAATGTTTGATTATTTAATTTCAAATTGAACGCATTGGGGCGTGGTGCATTTAATTTGTCCATGATTACACAGATTCGCCTGGGGGCTCAGAGTGATTATTCGTCACTGTTAAATTTTTTTTTTTTTCAAGATTCCTAGTAACAGGAATTAAAAAATGTCAGAAAAAAGACAACCCGTTTTGTCCCGTTATTTTGCAAAATATCGCAAAATTTCAAGAAATGAAAAGGTTTTTTGTTGCGTTTGAGACCGTTTTTAGTCGTCAATATCTCCTGAAGAAATGAAGCGATTTCGATGGGTCACATCTCATTTTAAAGCTCGCAAAAAAACTGCGAAATTGAAACAAAAATCGGAAAATTGCACTCTACCGTTTTAGAGTTATCGGCATTATATTTTTGTAAATCAATTGCATTCAATAATCAAGAATTCGTTTGAAACGAATTTCCTGTAGATATTGGTGATAATTCTGATCCAATAAAAGATGGGATTGGTGAAACATTCCGAGTGAATGTGAAATGTTTGATTATTTAATTTAAAATTGAACGCATTGGGGCGTGGTGCATTTAATTTGTCCATGATTACACAGATTCACTCGGGAATTCAGAGTGATTAATCGAGACAGTTGTATTGTTGTGTGTAAAATACACGAACAATGGTAATACTGTTGAGCAATGAAAGAGGGTGAATGATTTTGCCGGTGAAAATAATAGCTGAGCGTGTGCATACAAGGGGATTGAGTGAGTCTGGGTGAGTGTTGGCTGGTCGATCGGGAAATCGGGTCGCAGGATGTTTCCTTCCGGGTATTCGTCTGCAGCTACCAGACCCATCCTCTCCTACAGTCGTTAAGGAAAATACGACGTCTGGAGGAAGTTTAAGCACCCGACGGATCGTCAAACTTTAACGCTTTCGGAGAGACTACTATCAACTATGGACCAGCTAAACTGATAACGTGTAACGAGGTACTGTCGGGGTAGACGAATAAAAGATAAAAATACTGGGGGAATGTTTGTTCCTCTACTTTGATTTTCGGAATACAGCTGAATAAAAGTTTAGAATAAACGGGGAGTAGTGGACGAATCTCGGGAGTTTTGCCATTTGAATTTGGGGAGAAAAACATAGTAAGCTAGTCGGAATATATTGAATGCTCAAGTCTGATTCGCTGTGAGAAAAAATTAGGTCTGACGAAACGAGTGGAACAGATTTACTTGAGGAAATTAACCAACTTCGTGGAGGGAAATTTAATGTCGTTCACAAAAATTAAATTTTTGTCGTGATCATGAGAAATATCCCTAGAAGAATTCGAACTGTTGGCAGGAAAGAATATAATCTATTGCACGACAATCATTTGATCTGAGAGAACTCCATAGGTTTATACCATAGAAAGTATACATTGACGAGGAGAGAATATTTTTTCCCCAAAAAAATTGTCCCCTCGAAATTATTTAGTTTTGCCAATAACACAATTATCGGCAAGAAAATTGCAGTTTCCTCTTGAAATTATCATTTGTTCCATGAAAATTATAAGTGTTTGTTGGACAAAGATATACACTACTCAATAACATCCACTTAATAACCGGAGACTCATATAATTCTCTGGAGGACGAATGTATTGACCCGAGAGACATATGAATGTCTCACGACAACAATTACTAGTACGAAAATTGTCAGGATTTGGTGGAAATTTTCTGTTTTGTGCACCAGTAAATTGTTTAAACACGAGAAAAGATCTCTTGAGGGGAATATATAATTTTTTAAACATAATTTTTAAGCTCTTCAGGGAAACATACATTTTTGCGCTAAAAAAATACACTGTATTTTTAAATTCTTCAAACTCGCAAATTATTCTTTGCGTCATGATTGTCAATTTTTCTCAGGTTTTCCAGGCGCAAAATTGAAAAAACGAAATAATTCTTTAAAAAATAATTCTTAATTCTTAATTCGTAATTAAGAATTAAGAATTAATTCTTTTTGTGTGGATTTTCTGTTACCATGTAGTTTTATGGGACTCATTTATTTCAATTCGTTCCATTTATCTTTTTTTTTGTAAATGGAATAAATTTGATTCTCTCTAATTTTTTGATTTGGACATAATTTCTGAATTCTAAAAAACCGATAAAATTCCCCGGTTTCTTAGAAAATTCTCGGAAAATGTCGGTTTTTTTATTCAAGAAAAATTTAGAAAATCATGCAGTTTTCTAAAAGATTCTCGAATTTTTTGAATAATTAAATAAACTTGTTCACTTAAAAAAAAAATTGATTCATAACACTCTTCTTATTTTTCAACAATTACGTAAAGTTAAAGGGAATTGATCGAAGATTATTCTTTAATTTTTCACTCATTGTTTGTCAATTAAATAGCGTGAGAAAAATTTGAAGAAAATCCTGAATATTCAGCGTCATTTAATTTACACTTTGCCAAAAATGATCATTTTTTTAAACATTCCTTGTTTATAAATAAATAATTAAAATTGTTTAAACTTACAATTTTATTCTGTTAAATCAGTTGTGTAGTTGAAAAAAAACGACTTGTTTCGTCCGAGTTAAAAAAAAAAGAATATAATATTTTCAAGTTGAGAAAATCCTTTACCAAAAATGAAAAAAAATCCCTGCAGTTGTCTATCGTGTGGAGTAAAGCGTCAACTTTCCCACAGTGACCACTTTCCACAAACTCAATTCCCAAGAATGAAATTTTCTCGAGGATAACCGGGTCGTAGATTTCACTCTGACAATAGCACCGGCTAGAAGGGGATTTTCCTGCTAACCCTCACGTGAAAAGTGTTTAGATGAGGCGTCCAAAGCTTTTAACTTCAGAGTCTTCACTTTAGGGCGAGGCTCGGCGTTATTCTCATACAAGAGTATTGTAGCGGAAAGTTCTCATAAGGCTTCTGGAGATTATTTTTGCACTGTCAATGGATGGGAATTGAATTACCTGAGGGAGTCAATTAATCGCGAATCAAACGCCTCGACAATGTTCCGGATATCCAAGTAGTTTGGCTATTTTTTCTCCAGTGAAATGCTTTTCTATTTTTGTAGTCGAACATCAGAACTTTCATTTGAGCCCCTTTGGTCCCAAGTTTTCGGACATTTTACAATGATTCTATTATTTCAGTACCGAAGTGGTAAACCGGTTTAAGGGGAGACTACTATGAGTTTTAAAATTCGTGGGTTATTGGAGTGAGACTTTTCATACGTTAAAGATCGATTATATAGATCTGAAAACGAATAATTAGTGCAAAAAAATTTTTTTCTATTGTTCGTTTGCTCGAAAACGCTTAAAATGCTAAAAATAGTCCAATCAAAATTGCAATAATTGCGTAATTTTTACGTAATTTACGTAATTTTTACGGAACATTTCTCTCCGTGTGGGATTTATGAACGATTGCACCCGCAAAAATCACATTACCCTTTTCGTCATCGCGAAAGCACGGAAGAAATCCATTTATGAAACGTCTTCGGGGGACACGCGTGCATAATCAACTGCACTAAACCCTGTGATTCTCCCGTATTCCCCGAGATACATTAGCTGTAACACTAGGGTCGATTAACTAAAATTATAGTGGCACAATGATTTATCACCCCAGACCGATGGATAGTGGGGTGATAAGGTGCCGGTGTGGCACACACGATGTTAATCATGCGAGGGGTAACGTTTAATGGTGGCTCATTGGTGGAGCAAAAAATACCACTAATATTGAATGTTCTTTTACATGCTGCACTGTCTGAAAATTACTTCCATTTCTATACTATTAAAAGTTTTCTACTGAAAGCTCCGATGAGTTTTGGAAATTTCCACCATTTCCACTGAAATTTCAAGGATTTTTGTCATTGAAAATTCATCATTTCCGGGGAAATCAATGAAAAATCAGAAGAATTCAGAGAAATCTCTTCTTGAATTTCAGATTCCTCTGAATTTCCAGGAAATTCCTTCAAAAATTCCTGGAATTCCAAGAATTTCAAACGAATTGCCTGAAAATTCAAGGGAAATTTTGGTAGTGAATATTCATTTTCACTTGAAAATTCACGTTAATTGTGGAATTTTTGTCTTCTTGCCGCTAAAAAAATGGGACTTTACTAGAATTTTCAGAGAAACTTGAAATTCCATCAACTTTTTTCACTTATTTTCCTTTAAATCGAATTTCAGATTTTTTAAAGGAAAATTTAGTCAAATTTTTCCAACAGTGTAGTACAATATCTTAAAATTCTTGAAGAGTAATTCAGATGGGAATTCTGTGTACATTGTATGTCCAGGAAGACAGAAATTCCATAATTTACATGAATTTTCGAGTAAAAATGAATATTTAGTGCCAAATTCCCTTGAACTGTCAGAAAATTCCCTTAAAATTCTCGGAATTCCTGGAATTTTCATTAATTTCTCGAGAATAAGTGAACTGAAATTTGCTGTTTCCACGGCGCATGAGCCTCTCGTATTTTTTTTCACAAAATTGCAGTGAAAAAAAAATGCAATAAGTTCAGTAGAAATTACAGTATTTCCCACAGAAATTTGTAATTTCCGCCATAATGACAATAAGTTCTCCTCGTTTTCGACATTTACACAATCCAAGATGTCACATAAATGTTTCAACAAATGAGAAAAGGTGAAGACTACTTACACTTGAGACATTGTAAGTTCTATACTGTTCCTTGGGGCTGCTGGCATCATTCTGTTCGCACTGTTTATTCTTGAATGCCCGATAATTTTCCCTCAGCTGTTTACCATACTGCAACAAACATGCAGAAATTATTGTAATGATTTAAAATTGATGTGGAGTTTGAAATAATAGTTGAATAAACAATGATAGGAATTCTAGAATTTGCAGAAACATTCTGGAAAGGTTACTAATGCATGAAAAATTCAAATTTTCTTGAGTGGGTCGACCGCACCGTCAGCAAACATGAATATCTTCTGACCAAATGATGCGATTTGGATGAATTAGGACTCATTTTAAAGCTTAAAAAAATCCTTGAAAATAAAAGAAAAATCGGAGAATTTCACTCTGCCGTTCTCGAGTTATGAATAGTCGAAAATTGTCCGTTTTACCCTAATCTCATCATTTTTGGAAGAAACGCAAAACTATGATGCACTGAGAGAAACAATTTGTTCTGCCGAAAAATGATATGTTCCCTTCAGATCGTTTGTCGTGTTGAATCAATCTGCTTGTGGACAAAAAAAAAAGTAAACTGAAAAAAAAACTGTGTTATTGGCAAAAGTAAATAATTTCAAGGGGACAATTTTTTTTGGGAAAAAAATATTCTTTTCTCGTCAATGTATTCTTTCTATGGTATAAACCAATGGAGTTCTCTCCGATGAAATGATTGTCGTACAATAGATTATATTTTTTCCTGCCAACAGTTCGAATTCTTCTAGGGATATTTCTGATGATCACGACGAAAATTCAATTTTTGTGAAAGATATTAAATTTTCTTCTACCAAGTTGGCTAATTTCCCTCAAGTAAATCTGTTCCACTCCATCAAATATTCTCACGTGGAACATATAGTTTTTCGGCAGAGCTAATTGTTTGCAAGATTTGACTCCCAGAAAATGATAAATGATACACTTCATCTCCTTCCGATCGCCCAAATAAAACTGAATGCCCCGCAACAAGCGTATACCAACAAATCTTAAGCATGCGGTTGACTTGGCAAAACACTCCCAGCAGTGGGGGGCAAATATCATTTATCGCCCAGTTGGTTTTGGAAGTGAAATGGCCCCTCCTCCGAGGGGGGAGGGGGGAGGGGGCTCAAGGAAGTTGGCTAGTTGCGGCAGAATCAAACTCCAGTGGTCGTACACCACAATAGGCCAAACATCACCTCCAAATGTTGAGATTCAAAGTTTCGTAATTTCCTCCGTTTTACTGGGGTATATCACCCGTGTGCCTCTCCTCAATTTATGTACAATTTGCATGTATATACGGGTGGGTATGTGCGTCATGTTAGTTGGCTGTAACGGGAGGGTCGTCGCGCAGATAGATATAGCAGGGGGCGCGTATGTACCCGCGGTATCGACCCAGTGAGAAGACAGGCGGACATCCCAGTGAATCCTCTATCCACCCTTTCCCCCACCCCCTGGCCTTTAGATTAGTCATTTATAATTCATGCTCGAAAGTCAGAAAGGGAATTCGTTTGAGACATGAGAAAAACTATTGTGTTGCATTCAGACGTTTGTGTCTCTAAATTCAAGTCATTTTTAGTGTCTCAAGTTGAGACGAGCATTCTAGACATTCTAGGTGTCTTACTGGAGGATCTTTTGTTGCAAACCTATGATGGCGCATTTATTCATTTTATTTTACAAATACTAGATCCATTTTTCCGTAATGGTCGCTCATGTTGGGTAAAGAGAGCCAAATATTTCCACTGACAATTTTGATTGCAGTAAAAATCGTGGTCATGAAGCTAAATTTGGAGAGAATGGGAAAATAAGGGTAAATGAGTTTTTGTGATCAAAAATACAAATGGAAAGTATTTTTCGCGTAGAGTAATCAGTGACAGGCATATTCATTAATCATAATTACCGTTAAATTGTGAAGTTATCAATTTTTAACATAAATCTAAAAATTTTAAATATTAAATTAAGCATTAATTTGTACATTCAAATTTTGAAATATTTTAACAACCAATAATTTAGGTAGGAGAATTGACGATTATTTAGATCATCGAAAATCAAGTACCGAAAAAGTTCATATCAATTCAATTTTAGGTATTCACAAAAACGAATTCACGTTTTTCATGACAATTTTTGAAATATTTTGGAACCTACAAGGCAGAACGGGTCGCCCTATCCAGCATAGCTTCATAACATGTAATTAACCGACGCACATACGGAACAAGGCAATGTTTCCTCCCGAACAACTTCCCTAATTACATACCTGGTGATGACGTGCCCTCAAGACCAAAATTTCATGCAAATGACGAGAACATGAAACAGAACTGAAGTATTTCAATGAGAACGAAGCAAGCAAGTTAAAAAAAGAACGTTCCGTTTTTACTGAATTGAGATAATTATTCCGGCGACTGAGAGAATCCTCGTTATTGAGAATCGAAAGAGTGCGCCACTTGTATTTTCAGAGATGCCATGGCCAAGAGAGACGACTAATTGAAGGTGGCTCCCAGGCATTACGAAGCGCGTTCGAATAATTACGTAATTGAATGACCCGAGGACCCATTGGCAAGTGGGAGATAGAGAGATAGCTGAAGTAGAGTGGGTTGTAGAGTGGATGGAGGCGAATGATAGCGCTTACGGCTCAACTACGGTTAATGAGTAAGCCCTGGATCGGGGATAATGAAGTATGTAACTTCAGATGATGAGACCGACTGTTATTAATCGAGTTTCGCTAGGAATGAGTCAATTGATAGTTGAGGGCATTGATCGGATTCATTAGAGTCTTTGGGATGTTTGGAAAATCTTGTAGTGAGCAGGGATTCGGTGATGCATTGCGCCAAGTGCGTTGTCTTCCTGGCGAAGATGATGTCTTGTAAAAGCAATTGCAGGTGTGCGCATTTTAAGAAGCGAATGCGAAGGTTTGCATCAACTGAATTCATTTTGAAAGACTAGAGGTGATGCAAAAGACTGGTCAAACCTCAATCAAGTCCTATTTTGCTCAAGCCGGAAAGTATCGTCCATCCTAGAAGAAAGTGCAGATAATATCGGATAAGACAAGTTTCTCCGAAGAAACTGCAAGTTCTTTCATAGGAACCAATCCCAGAAGCTGGCGCGATCTTTTTCATTATTTACCATTTTGAGGAAATGATCGTTCATTCCAGAAGAAAGTGCAGATAATATCGGATAAGACAAGTTTCTCCGAAGAAACTGCGAGTTGTCGCATAGGAACCAATTCACGAAGCTGGCGCGATATTTTTTATCCTCTACCACTTTGAGAAACTAGAGATGATGAAACAGAGGGTCATCAATTGAATCGAGCCAGGTCCATTAATCGAGTGCATCGAAATCATCAGAAATTCTGTCAACATGGGTCAATCGCCGTCTCTTCAATCCGGAAACGATCATTCATTCCATAAAAAATCGCAAACGTTGCAATCGAAGAAGTTAATGCGATGCTTTGCATATACTCAAGCCATTCTGAGAAACTGAAGAAGATGCGAAAGACTGATCCCACAATCAAGTCATATCCTCCTCAATCCGGAAAGTATCGTCCATCCCAGAAGAAAGTGCAGATAAGATCGGCTGACAAGTTTCTCCAAAGAAACTGCGAGCTTTCTCATAGGAACCAATCTCAGAAGCTGACGCGACGTTTTTCATCCTCTACCATTTTGTAACCCTAGAGATGATGAAATAGGACGGTCATCAATTGAATCGCCCCAGGTCCATTGATCGAATACATCGGACTCATTAGGAAACCCGTTGAAGAACAGAGATTTGCGCCAAGGATATCTTCCAGTCTTGTCTTTGTAACTCACCTCAAATCTTCTCCTTAATGCCGGAAATTATCGTTCCTTCCAGAAGAAAGCGCAGATGATATCAAATAAGTGAACCTCCTGCGAAAATTCAAGTTGTCTACTAGAAGCTGACGCGACGCTTTTCATTCTCTCAACCCATTCGACAAATCCGAAGGAAGAAATCCTTCCACTGTTTCCCCCCCGCCCGAGCGCTTCCGATCGACACAGATTGAAAGCGACGAAAAAAGATTGCCGAGAAAGAAAGAGTATCCCCTGGACCTTCCAAACTAATCCACAACTCTGCAACCCAAAATAGGACTGAAAAAAAAATTGAGTATGAGATAGATAGAGTACCAAAGAACTCCACAGAGCATTCACACCGGTGATCCCGGACGAATATTCTCCCTTGCACCGGATGATGAGAATGAGGTGGCCCGAGGTTCAGCTACAAGATAAAAGTAGTGTACATAGGTATAGTTTTCAATGATGAGAGAAGAAAAATGGTAGAGACACTCAGCAGTAGAAAACTGTTGGTGCATGATGGTTTCTTCTCTGAGATATCCCTGAGGGGCCACACCATTCTGGCGTCTTCCTCTTTATTTCCTTGCTGCTCGCAAAATGAAAGAGTTACAAAGCCCCCTCTTGTTCGAAAGAACTGTTAAGTACTACCTTCTGCCTGAGCGGGAGATGTAAAGAGAAACAACGAAAAAGGAAAATAACTAAAAGAAACCTAAAATGAAGAGAACGATAAAGTCTAAGAGTGAAGTGGAGAAAAAGGATGAAGGGAGAATGGAAGTGGAGAGTAAGCAAGCAGCATGAGTTGGAGAGAAATCTCGAGAACAGGAATTGCACTCTGGACGTTTTTAAAAAGCTGCGTATTGGTATGGGCAGGATAAGGGTTAGCGGAGATTTTTCAGTACGGTCGTCTCACTGGTTCTTCATGAGAGAAAGGGATGGTGAAAAGCAACGATATGCCAAAGACATCACGAAACACTTGAGCCTGCTCGGTGACAAAGGCATGCTTAAGCACCAAGGCGGCTTTCAAGGGCAGTCTCAGACGCCACTTCGCACAGTGGTGAATGACACCCCCGCCTATTTTCAGGTGTCTCATTCACCATTCTGCTAACCATTTGTCGATATCATTATGGGGCTGCATGCAGCAGCGTAATTGCTTGGACAATTTACCGAGAAACTGCTCTCGCCCTCATGGGAAAAACAGGAAGGGGGGAGCTTGATTGATGCACTGTACCTTGGCGAACCTCATGGCTGTCAGCCAGCAGGTGCGTGATTTTTCACTGTTGAATGCTATGACCTTGAGGCCCGGCACCCCGGCCTCCGTGTCTTCGGCTTCAGCGTTGCTGGAGGGCCTCAGACAGGCGCCCCACTCGAAGGGCGCGTTAAAGTACTTCTTTGCGTTCGGAATCTTGTACACGTGGTAATCGGACAGATGGGCAAATGGTACTCGCTGGTCGTTATCCTGAAACATAAATAATGCAAATCGTTAATTTTTGTTGAATAAAAATTCACAGCTAGTAATACAGCGGATGTGAATTCTCAGAGAAAATTGGCAACACGAAACTAAACAATCACTCACGGAGATTGCAAAGGCGGAATGTAAATAGCTGATGCTAAAAGTCGTCTCTGAATGTTTGCTGATGTTTAAAGACATCATTTCCGGGTTTGAGTTGCAACAGAAAATCCATAAACAGCGTGAATATCCCGTCCCGTTAACATTTAATTGACTTAACCATCAAATTTTGTGCAAAAAGTCTCTCCATATATACCTCATGAATAATATAAGTGCCATTCTTGGAAGAATAATTCATACTTATTCGGACGTGAACCTGCGTGTTATGATGTCCTCTGATTAGGGTGGTTCACAATAGTAAAGGCTCACATTTTAATACTACAAATTGGCTGCTTGTTGAATGCCCAACGGCTGGCCATTACATCAGGTATCCCTTAATTTCTTGAAAAGTATTCCCTGAATGAATACTTATCAGGAAAACGTTTCAATTGAATCGCTAAAGCGGTATATTTGCAGGCTCCCTCGAGTCGTTAAAACCATGGAAACCAATGGAATGAGAAATATATATTTCTGGAAACGAGAGGATACAAAAAAAATGAGAGTTGTGTGTAAGAGCTGAGGCATAAGACGTTGGGCTTGGCAGTGCACAATAATGAGTTATGAGGAACGGCTCAAGGATTGCGCAATTATTGCTTCAGAAGTTCTTCTTATGCGAATTCACGTGAAGACATTTCAATATTTTTGATAATTAGCGTGTCCAAGTGAATTGAAATTGGTGGAAAGTAGATGATTGCAGTTTCATAAAAAAAATTTATTACGTTCATTGACTTCTGAGAGAATCTCCATAATGAATTGCCCCATAATGAACAATTGAATTAAATGATGAATCGGATCCCATTAGCCGAAGCAAGTTATTGCCATAATTGACGAGGAAAATGTTGCCCCAACCCCGTGAATTTAGCGCCAACAATCCAAGTATTCGTGCGACGTTGCATTGTTAGTCAAGACGCCCGCTGTGTACTCGGCCAATATTAGAAGCTCGCAAGGTGCCTAGCTTGGAGATATTCACCTTGGGAAATCCTGTTGGCATAGAGGCGATAGTAACTGGCGCTATTCGTTATACAGGAGATACGGGGATATAATGCAGCGCCGTCAAATATTTGAGGACCAGCTCAGTGTTGTAGGGCATTGCACATACCTACTTCCTTCACACCCCACAAATGTATCTGACGTGTATTCTCGCATAAACCCCACCTACTCATCTTGCCTTTCCAGTGATTATGTAACGAGAGGAAGGTGAAACGTAGGATGGACAAATTTGCTGAAGGAAAACAGCACGCCTAGGTTGCAATTAACAAGCGTATTAAGAATTAAGATTGTGGACTTTTCGTCATGTCAGTGGATGCAGGAAAAATTATCAACTTTGATTTCTGTTGACAAAAGACTAGATGAGAATTTGAATGGTGCTAAATAAAATTATCGATCAATAATCATTAAAGAAGAGTAATTTTGGTCAAGGCAAAAATTTGTTCGTACAGGAGTTTTTATTGGACAGTCTTTCATAAAAGTTCCTCGGACTCTTTTTTTTCTTGCAGTTTCGACAAGAATCCCTACGTCGTAGTGAATGCAAAGTTATCCCAGGTCAGAATTCCGCGAAAAAAGATCTCGATCTGACTCATCACTGAATTCGATCGCAATGACCGATCAGTTGCTTTCTAGAAACGGCCCATTCATGTCCCCCGCGATGTTATTTTTTTCTGTCATCCATACCCAACGATGATGACGCGAACCGATGGAGAAAGGTAGAAGCGGGTTGAGGAGGATTATTGTTAAAAAAAAAGAACGCCGAAGAAATCGTAAAAGAGAATAAAAAAAGTCATCTGCAAGAAACCTGCTGGCAAGCCAGTCTTCGAAAGGGACCGGCTCAACCGGTTCGCAAATACAATTCCAGAAGTCAAGATTAGCCATTCGTGATTAAACGATGATCCCTGTTGCGAATTTTGAGAGGCTTATTCCGATAAAACTACATCGTTGATGGATCGTTGCACTCAATCCTGGGTAGGACAAAGTAAAGTAGCAAGAGAAAACTTCTAAAAGTATAAATCATTCATGTCCTCAGGATCGTCCATTTGTTCAACAGCTCCAGTAGTTGATGAACGCAATCTTCTCCGCAATCGAGGATTAAAAAAAAATTGAAGTTTAAATATCAATTTCGATTCAGTTCATGGCTGATGAATATTCATAACTCCTATCAGAGCATCAGAATCTCTCTAATTGATCGATGTGAGCCTTATGACTGATTGAATGATCGCCACAATGGAGAGTATTCAATAAAACCATCAACGGATCGATCCAATCAATCACTCCTTCTCAAGTATCTTTGATCTTGGCACACCACGCAAAATTTGTGCTGTCGTCACCTCCCAAAAACATCCGATACTAAAATTCTATTGATAATACCATCCCGAGGATCATCAGAATGCCACAAAAATCCCCGAACGCCCACCGCGAGAAGATCCGCGATGAAAAAAGAAAACAAAAAATCCATTAGGTGATTCTCAAGTGAGGGTCAAGTGTCTTAAAATATCCAAAAATTTACGATTGTTGGCATCGACTTGGACACAGCTTGTATGTGTGGGCCTCGTTGAGGATGAGGGTCGTTGTCTTGAGAAGTCACTAGTCTGTGAGGATGACAAGGTGATTATATGATCGCCATTTCAGTGATATGAATCTTCGGTGGAGCATAGGTCAGGTTTCTTTTTTGTGGATTCTGTACCGCAGAGTCGAGGTGGATTTAGGCACTGCGCCAAGGCGAATTGGGAGCGCTTGCTTATTTTTCTTCACCGACTTGCGATTGACGTTGAATCCTGACCATACGGTAAATACGGCACACGTTTGAAATTAAAGATGACATGTTGAGGATTTTAATGGAGAGAATTGGACTAGATCAATCAAGAATAGTCGACTTTAGAAAAGGTGGATGCAAGGTTACGGGATTCATCAAATAGTTCGGGTTGCATTACGTAAATTTAGGCTGAAAATACTCTTCGGAAGTATGAGATGATGATGATAGAGTAGGTAGTATCCAGATGACTGCAAAATCAACGCAGAAGACGAAGCTTGAAAGGAATATGCTTTCAACTAGATTTTGGGTCATGCATCAGGGAAATTAACTCGTTGGATTAACCATTAATTTGATGTTGAATTCTGACCATGCGGTGAATATAGCACACGTTTGAGATTAAAGATGACATGTTGAGAATTTTAATGGAGAGAATTGAACTAGATCTATCAAGAATAGTCAACTTTTGAAAAGGTGGGATTCATCAAATAGTTCGCGTTGCATTACGTAAATTTGGACTGAAAATAGTCTTCGGAAGTATGAGATGATGATGATGAAGTAGATAGTATCCAGATGACTGCAAAATGAGCGAAGAAAACGAAACTCGAAAAGAATCAGCTTTCAACTGGATTTTGGGTCATTCATCGTGCAGTCATACATCAGGAAAATTACTTGCAATGTCTCTGTAGACAGTTGGATTAACCTCGCAAACTGTACAACATTACCCGAGATAATCCCACCGGTGAAACTATGATTATAGATCCAAGACTGAATGTAGGCCATCGCTGTGCTGTATTGCCAGTATCAAGAACCCGTGTGCGACTGGCATTATCATTACGGTAATAACGCAAGAGTGTAACGGTGAACGCACTGGCGGAAGTTGACGATGACAATGATATGAGATACATAGCAATAGTCGACCCGACATGTGAGTTTAATCGGAGTACTCTGAGGGTAATTTGAGTTATCGATAACTATCAAGTGGAGATTGATGGCAATGGGCGGAACGTGGAAAGTTTTCCAAAATTTGGTCGTTGAGGGCCATTTAGTCTTGACTAATCCAGTTTGGACTTTTATTTGACAAATTGGAAGGTTAAATACTTCCACTTTCCGTTGTCTTCTTCGTTCCAATGAATTAATGCGGCTAAGTAATTAATCGGTGCATGAAATTGTCGATCTATACCAACATTATACCTCAAGCATAGGCAGAAAACCTACTCGCACGAGCCAGAAAAGGAATCCTGCTATTAATGGAACTCTTTATTGGATTTTCCTAATAGAATTTGTATTCCGCGTGGATTCTCTGAAGTCATTCATACCCCTGCACAATCGATTATCACAATACAAGCCAATGCACCCTCGCAACTTGATGTGTCTCGTCACTGGTAAAGTAATATTATTTTCCAAAATTGAAACAATTTCATGTAAATCGAGAATTTTCACCTCAATTGCGCACAACGTAATTTCAACGTCTTTATACTCATTTTGCAATTTCATAGAAATGGTTATTGCAGGTACAAGAAAATGGGAAAATGGAAATTGAAGAGGGGTGGGAGGGGGAAAAATGTTGCGGATCGGGGGCTGGTGCTTTGGATTCGAGTTGGAGAATACACGTTAACGAGTTTATTGTTTCTCGCTTCAGCATTTACGGAAACAAAAGTGCGCCAGTTGGTTCAGAGAGGAGTTAAACGTAGGTGGTAAGTGTTTCAGGATTGTAGACGATAAAACGAGAATGTACTTTTGTTGCTTTTCATTACTTTTTCTCCATTATTTTGTGCACTCGGCTGGAATGATATCGTTTACTTTGATTTTATCGATAAGTCGATGGAACGATGGTGAAGGTATAAGTGTAGGAAGATTTTGGATTTGCAGGTTCATGAAAAATCCTAAGATTTTTGGGAATTTCATGCGGCAAATTACTTCATTTTTTCTCCTCGCATTTCCATTCATTTTCATTCATTTCATAAATTCAATTTTCTTCCTGTTAGTCTAGATATCTTGATGACAGTAGTTTTTGCAGTTCATTTTCAAAAGAATAACTAGTCCTTTTGGCCCATGATCTCCTTCATTTTCATCATCAAGAATCGGAGACGGAAAATCTAGAAAACAAATTATTGTACAATGATTGTGCATGTGGAGTCAGTGCACCGGAACATTGAGACTGCTGGTCAGTCCAATAACATTCGGGCATCGATTTTACGTCCTGACCTAGACAATTGATTCCAACAGAGACAGCCACTCAGTCTCTGGCTGTTGGACGTTGCACAGTGACTGACGGTTTCAACCTTGATTTCGTCGGGTGAACAATTTACGAAGAGATAACGAGTCGTGTGATGGATTACTGGCCGAATGGGGTGACGCATTCGGAAGGCCACGTAAAAAAAGGAGAATGGAAGTTTATCGGAGGAGGTTGTGGGGACGTTTTCCATGTTTTTGTGGTGATCGATGTGTTCGACCATTCATTATGTGAATCGTTGATGGAAGGAATTAGGGGACATCATATACCTAATGACTAGACCCAGCGCATTGATCCATTTGAATCAAATGAATCTCCTAAAATTTTTCGGTAATTTTTCAATTTCTCAAATCAAGATCTTCCAAAGTTTCAACCAAAGACTTTCATCCTTCAAATTAAAACTTTTGGAAATCTTGTTTCAATACCTTTGAAATCTTAAAATAAGATATTATTTTTCAAGTCACATTAATTTCCATAAAAAACCTAAAAAAGTGAATGATCGATCAAAAACTGATTGGCAAGTTCCCATCGCTCTGGATCAATCGAATAATTCCTCCCGCCGATTTTTTGATTATTCAAAATTCACGTCAGACCTTGACCATTCAAACAACTTCGCCATTAGCTCCACCAATTGTAATTTGGCCTTCGATTTTCCGCTCGGTAATGGCTCAACATCTTCAATTTCAAATTCTAGCGGATAAAAAATCTATCTGAACCATTCGACAGAATATTCCCAAGTCATGACAGAGTTGACAGGATGTCAGGTTCGCCGGGATTAAACATCCCAATTGACAAGGATCTCCGTATCATTCGCTAGGTGATTGTAACCTCGATAATAGTTCAGAATCTTCATTTCATTGGGAATAATAGGTTCTTCTGCCTTCCGGGTTTGAATTAGGAGACACCGAAGGTTACATGGATCTTCACTCCCACCTTCTTAATGGCTAGAACTGTCCCCCTGTAATTGCCGTTCCGTTATCTCCAGGATGGATTTTACAGCGCCTTAAATCACGCTGAAAGCTTTTTTTCCGTCTCCTCCGGTGGGAAAAACAGGACGAAATCAATGTAATTTCGCAATTGACTGAGTGCCTGCCTAAAAAAATTTATTAACTTCAACATTCGAGTGAAATTTGTACTCAAAGAAATTTTATTGCGAGGCAGTCAAATGTCTCGGCGATTCCTCTTTCTTCATTGTTTTCTCTTGTTATTCAACTGGGCACAAAGATTCGACTGCAATTCGAGCGACTGACGACTTCATAGCACTCGTAAAATACGACATTGTGGAGGAATAAAATGCTCCGAGTATCTCCCTTTCATATTTTTATCCCCTCCTTTTTCATTCTGAAAACTTTAAAATTCGCCGCTATTTTTCCCCCAGATCTCTGATTCCCAGTTGCCAAACTTTCCAACAATTTCCCCCCCTTCCGCCCCCCGAAACTGACTTAATCTCATGCGAAACTTGGGAAAATCAATCACCAATTCGTGAATATAACTCTCGCATTTGACGGTGGCCTAAAACTACTTTTCCCCGGGTGAAACTTTTCGAGTGGAGAAAATTCATGAAAAGGAACAAGAGGACAAATCCAGCGCTAATCTTATCCTCAACGTAATCTTCAGTTTCCTTTTTATTCCTGGAGTTTACGGGCTTCCGAGGGTTGTTCAATACAAATTCCGGGGGATACTGATACCCTCGGGCTATTCCGCACTTCTAATCGACTTGAACGTGTTACGATGAGACCCAGTGAGTCATTGGGAACGTCGAGGTCTTTTCCCGCATTCAAAGATAAGCAAGTGACAAGTGAATTAATGTG
This sequence comes from Diachasma alloeum, assembly GCF_001412515.2. Taxonomy (NCBI): domain Eukaryota; kingdom Metazoa; phylum Arthropoda; class Insecta; order Hymenoptera; family Braconidae; genus Diachasma; species Diachasma alloeum. The sequence goes on from NW_021680477.1 coordinate 869,321, forward strand.
AATTTTCTGGAAATCAAGCTTATGCGGGAAACAAATCATTGACAAATTTAAAATGCTCCTTATAATTGCATGCATTTGTTAACCTCCACTTTTTGACCCTTATATTCTGACACTCAGTGCCTGACCCTTATATTACACTTAAGAGGGCTCGCTACAACCCGGCCTGATACAAAACAATCATCTTCGAACTGAAATACCCATCCCCCGAGTCGAGGATTTGGTTCTGATTGGACGTACACAGGTCTTTCAAGATCTCTCCAGACCTAGATGGACCTGGTAAGTCCTAATCAGTTCTGCGACGTACTTTTCCAGAGACCATTCGAATCCTCAGTTCTTTTCGGTCCTGAGAAGTCCTCCTCGATGCTACCGAGAACGCGTGATTTTACGAGCGGGTGAAGGGGAAGGCATGTATGCGGAGGGTTGAAATTTGTAGCCACCGAGGAGACAGGGTTGCAGAATATATTTTAGACACCCTCATCTCCTCGTTTGCAGGGGGTGTTTAAATAAAAAATAGTGAACGTTGATTCTGTATTTATTGACC
>NW_021680477.1:870361-912760 GCF_001412515.2 Diachasma alloeum
TTTATTTCAATAACGCATGAGTAAATAGGGATATGAACGCAGATTTAATATAGGCCCATAGAATTACGGGGACCGGCAAGGATTTGGAAAGTCTGAATGCAAGTGCTGCTTACACCTAACAAGTGCTGAAATGGGACATAACCAGAGGTAGAAAGGTCTCGGAAGCACTTGGGAAGAGGCTTCCCAAGACCTATCCAGTTCTGAACGGAGAGACCTAAGTAGAATTTGTCAGGTCCAATTATTCGACTCGGGCCCCCAATTGAGTATAAAATAAACTTAAATCAAGTATGTTTTATATTCAATTCAGGTATATTTTTTCCGTGTGGAAAATAACAATAATTGTCACATAATCAATTTGTCGCATAATTTCACAAAAAAGTTGGGAAAAATAACAGAAATTTTGAAAAAAAATATGAAATATTTTTTTTCTGTGATTTAAAGCATTTGATTTAAATACGATTGCTTCGTTTAATTCTGAAGGCTGCAGATTCTCCCCTTCCCTCGCCCCGGGACTCCTACTATCTCCATTGATGAGTTGTTAATCCATTCATCACTTCGAACGACAAAGGGAATAAGTGAAATGTGCAGTACAAAGTGGTCTGTGATGTGCCCGTTTTGAGGCACAGTCATGGAGCAGAATCAACTTTAAATTGGTTTCCAGGAGATAGTTACCCACCATATCGAGATGCCCCGGGGTTATTTTCAATACAATGCTCGGTAACTTTGTACGATTCGGGTAATTACGATCTTCTTTCTGGTTTTCTTCGGAAATCCTTATATTTACCTTACGCTTCGGGTTCTGCCTTGATTTTCAAATATTTGTTGATAAATTTCCCTCTATATGAGATATTTTCATCCTGAAAAGGCACCGTCTGGTGTGAATTATCCGCCTCTTGAGCCAAATCTTCCGTTGCTGTCGAAAGCAGAACAACTATTCATGTTTGAGACTTTCAAATTCGACCAAACAAATTCTTTTTTGGCAATTTTCAACTAGCGATTTTATTGGCCCAAACAAGGCTTATTTGATAACGTGTTTGTTTTTTCTCTCAGTGGACGTAAAAGTCATTTGAACCTACAAATCGATCACTGGATAATATCTTTGAATCTCACCGTTTTCCCCACAATTTCGAATGCACAAAAAAACAGCTAATGGACCGAAAAAAAGTGTTAAAATAAAAAAAGCCAGCAACAAAGTGCCAAAAGCATTTAGCGAGAGAGGTTTTTTTCACGTTCCATAATTATGCAGATGGTTGATGACTGTGCGAGAGCCAAACTGCAGTAAATAATGAGCCTCGTCTCGCTAGGAAGAGTCCTTTCACCCTGGCTCAACAACTGGTGGGTAATTGCGGGAGAAAACTCATTCGGGATAGTTTTCTCTCATCGACTTAAATCGCAGAGGCAATTGTGCGAGATGCAACAGTGTGAGTGGTGAATTTGTTGATATTTTTCCGACAGTGCGAAGAAAGTTGTGGGCTCGCGTGACGCCAGACTCCAGTGGATTTTTTATAAAATAATGTAGTTAATGGGGGAATTGCATGGGAGGATGAACTGATGTGTGTTTTCACAGGAAATTTCATGTACTGACAATTGTTGAGAGGATAATGTCCCGTATCTTGTGAGAATACTGGATTACATATTTACAAAACTATTACTGTTTACAAAACTATTGAAAGAAATAATTTTTGATTATTATTTCAAACAAAATGCACTGTTAGAAACTTGTTCCCGAAATTTCAAGTAAAAAATCATGAACTTTTTAATAATGAGTAATTCTCGTGAAATTCCCAATCATTTTTTACATGAAAAATCTCTTAATTTCTGGGATATTTAATGAAATTTTAATTCTCAGGTTCATATGACAGTGAATATTATTAAAAATTGCGGAAATTTAGACAATTATTGCTTTGAATTCTGAATCTATTGATATTCAGTTGAATGTGATGTTGAATTTTCACAATAAGTTTGAGAATTCAACCAGTCATTGAAACATCAACGACGGCTCAACATAAAAAACTCATTTTTGTTGAAATTCCAAGATAAAAAATTCCACGACTGATTTTATGGTAAATTGAATTTAAGTTCACAATATTGGAAATTTAAATGGAATTATTATTTTTTTTTAAATTTCCCAATTTAAAACAAATGTTAATTTATTGTAAATTAATATGACATTAAATATTATCGAAAATCGTGACAAATCAGACAATAATTATTTTAAATTCTCAATCTATTGAAATTGAATTGAATGTAACGTTGAATTTTTACAACGAGTTTGAAAATTCAAGCTGTTATTGAAATATATCAATAACCGCTCAAAAAACTCATGTCTATTGAAATTCCTAGACAAATAAAAAATTAAAATAACAAATAAAAATTAATTGAACTAAAATTCATGAAATTAAATTCAAGTTCACAACATTAGAACTTCAACCGCAGCTGTCAACAAAATAAAAAAAACTGCGACAGTGTGACTCATTTTCATTTTTACTTTCAATCTTTTTAGAATAGGATTTTCCTCCACGTGGATTTGATATTTTAACCGGAAAAATTCCACACTGCGATAAGTAAATACCGTACAGAAGTGATATTTCATATTCCCCCGAGTGCAAAAGTAGCTGGAGGTTGCTGTCTTCGGGTGAAGGCACCGAAACGATAAATTCCGATGAATTTATTACGTGCCCCCCAGGTACGTGCCTATCGTGATGCAGGTCGTGGCAGTCGGCGATTACCCACGTGCATCACCGAGTACTCCTCCCGTTTCCTCCTCCCAATTTTCGGGTTGAGCTTCGTTCGCGGTTCGTGCAGTCAAGTCCCTCGAGATCGCACATAATAATTTTTACCCACTTCGCCGGCCCCTCGTCAAACTTCAGAAGTTTCATTCTCCCATGCCATGTATGCCGTATCTTCGGAATGCAAACTTCACAGGAGCATTATTATAATTTCACAAATTCATGTGTAGTACGAGGCAATTGAAGTGGAATTAATGGCATTCGGAGAAATGATTTACGTTTTTTTTCAGAGCAAATCAATAGTTGTCAACGACACGCGAACATTTATCGTGAATCGAATATTCATGAATGCGTGAGATTGAAATTATTCAGATGATTTTTTCCACACGGAGTGAAATATTCAGTAAAAATTACGGAACAATTCACGTAATCCGCAACGACGAATCGTTTTCCGGCAATTTTTACAGGAATGGAAGAGGAGAAATCTGAAACGTTCAGTGAATTTTCAGGTTCATCACCGAACAAAGTACGAAATTGTCATGTAATTTTTCCCGAAGAAGTAAAATCTTACAGAAACTTTCCGACTTATTATGCCTCCAAAATCAAAAATTCTTGAACGTTCAACAATTTTTATGAAGCTGGAGAGTTATTTCTACGTTCCGTTCCGTAAAATTTCTCAGTCGTTGGGGAAAAATTACGGAACGACTTCCCGATTCGTACAATTTCAGTTCCGACTCGTACACGGAGAGAAATTTTTTTCAAAAATTCTAGTGCTAGCACAGGAAAAGAGGCGCAAAGTGACGGCTAGGAAAAAATTCCAGTGCCGGCACTAGAAATTTTATTGGGGAAAACGTGAATTTTTCCCAGTATTTCTGTGAAAATTTCACAGAAGTCCTCAGAAATTTTACCAGAAATACCAAGAAATTTTACCTTAACAACACTAGAATTTTTCACAGACGGTGGATTGTGATTTTTTCCAGTACTCGTACTAGAATTTTTCTAGAAAATTTCTCTCCGTGAACTTTTCATTGAATTTTACTTCGCTCGCGGATTAAGTTTCGAAACGTAATTTTTACGTTTCTTTTCTGATAATTTTTATTGAATTTTTCTCTCCGTGCAAATTAATGCCTCTACGTATGGGAGATGTCAATTTTTTTTCTCCCCCATCAACGAGTGAAAAATGAACGAAATAATGATAAAAGTAATCGGGAGCGTTATTGAAATTCCGGGCGGGTATTGACAAAAATTATCCGGCTCGGTGGACAGGGACAGAGGAGAGACGGATGGAGCGATGGGGGGAAAACTCGGGGAATGCATTTCATTAGCTATCCGATGTTGCCGGAGAATTCGAGTGAGCCGAAACAATGGAAGGCGAATAACGCTGTTGTACAGGGCGGGGAGAAGATTAATCTACATACTGAGTGACACTGGGTAATCACGGGAGTAAAAATCCTCCGAACTCTGTTGTTTCTCCTGTTTTGAGAATATTGGAAACAACGTAGAGAAAAAATTAATCGGGGAGGCAGGGAGTTTTGTAAAAATAAAAAGAGTATGATCACTCATCGCACCCGGAAACATGATTTATTTGATTCAAATAAGGTTTATTTGAATCAAATAAATAAATTTATTTAAATAGTACCAAATGAAGTTTTTTGTCAAATTAAATAAAAAAAATTATTCCAAGTTTTGTTTATGTTAAATAAATGTTTTTTTACTATTAATAAATCTTTATTTCTAAAACAGATCAATTACTAATTTCCCGATTGTGGAAATTTCATGATTTCTCCACGTTTCATGACCCCTAGAAACTCTCCCGACACTTTTTAGAGACCGCCCTGTATGTGAGGATGTGTGTGTATGTGTGTGTGACCAAAATTTTGTGCTACGATTTCTCTCGAACAAGCGACGCGATTCAATTTTTTTTCACGCGATCGATGTGTTTTCATGTAACTTAGAACTGATTAGATTTTGAACAACATCGCCTCAGCGGTTCTTTAGATTTTGCAATAAAACTTGCAATTGATTGATTGATTGTCATCGTAATTGATGCAACTTTGTATGATTAAGACTGGAGTGAGATTCGAGCAAAATCGTCTCAGCAGTTTCGGAGTAATTCGAACATGAATTTTTGAAATTTGAAACTTTTCAAAGATTTTTCAATATAGGTCAATTTTTTTCATTATTATTTTCTTTTCATTCTATTTTTCGGTTTTTTTCATGAAGAAAATCACACAAAAAAACTTGGAAAATTCGAGCCGAGGAAATTCAATGGAAAATATCTCAATGGAATAAGTTGTATGGAAAAATCTAATTCTAATGAATGAAGAAAAAGCAATTGGTCGGGAAGTTATTCACCAGCTGATGAATTGAGACATAAGATTCTCATCGATCGTATTAAATTTCGCAATAAGAATGATTACAAACAATTAATTAAAAAAAGAAATGTCAAATCTCACAGGAAAAACTGGAGAGAAATTTTTTAGAAAAATTCTAGTACGAGTACTGGAAAAAATTACAATCCACCGGCTGTGAAAAATTCTAGTGCTGTTACGGTAAAATTTCTTGGTATTTCTGGTAAAATTTCTGGGGATTTCTGTGAAATTTTCACAGAAATACGGGGAAAAATTCACGTTTTCTCCAATAAAATTTCTAGTGCCGGCACTGAAATTTTTTCCTGGCCGTCACTTTGCGCCTCTTTTCCGCTGCTAGCACTAGAATTTTTCTAAAAAATTTCTCTCCGTGTAAAATCGCAAAAAATTCGTTTCTCCCCGAAAACCGGAAGAAATAAGTTCTGTTTATGCACTCAATCGGACTAAAGATTAAAGAATGAACGAGAAAAATCGTATGAGCGAAGTGGAATCTCAAGATTCTCAACGCCACGGAAATTGAAAGCGAGTTAGAATCGAGACGATCCCCTTACGCTCCCTTCTCGTGTCTCTCACGTTCCCTTTTTCCAATTTTTTCCCCTCTCTCTATCATCCTTTTTTCATCCAACTCCTTTTCTCGTTCTGCGAGAGGCTGTATCGCGCATCCGAGACTTCACTCACACGAGAGCTCTACGTGTTGGGAATTCTTGTGACGAGTCGTGCCGGCCCGTTCTACCCCGTGGCGTAGTGAGAGAGGTGGACTCGATTCGAAGGGTGCGTTTCGACTTTTGCCCGTCAACTCGGAGCATCCGCCGGGATCCGAGACGGGAATTCAATATGCGGATGGAGTCTTGTGCATGTAGCTCACATTTATCTACGTGACCCTCTTCTGATATTGAACTTTTCATGTTTATTTTTTTCTTCAAATTGTTTTCATGCGTTTTCAATTACATTTTTGCACAGGGAGAAAAAATAATTACCAATTTAAGGTGTTAAGGTGCACAGAGAGAAATATTCAGTAAAAATTACGGAACTCGCAATTCACTCACCGATTACGGAATCGACTCAGAAAATTTAAGTGACGGTATCGTAATACTTCACAGGAGATTCAGATAAAAATTACGGAACGCGCAGGAAAAATTCCGTGATTTTAAGTAAAAATTACGTGACAGTTCCGTAAAATTTCCTACAACCACATTTTGCTCCGGAATTACGGAAAAGATACGTAATTTTTATTCAATATTTCTCTCTGTGCGGGGAATTGTTCAGAGGGGAAAACACAACTGGAATTTTGATCTCCGACGTTTTGTCAGCGAATTGAGTGCTACAAAAAAGGTTATTAAGGAAATTTCGCTGTCTAAGCGAATCTAACGGAGATAGCAAAATTTTTCTCATAACCTTTTTTGTAGCACTCAATTCGCTCTACAAAAAAGGTTATGAGAAAAATTTTACTATCTCCCTTAAATTTCGTGATATTCATTGAAAACTAACCAACAACCCAAATCGACTTGAACCGTTTGACCACTTTGTTACCGATTTCACTTAAAAAACCAAGAAACTTCACCCAAAATTGCATCAACAACAACCCATCCCATCCCCTAGTTACCCCATGTTAATTAACCTCAGCGCGTAGTTAACGGTCAGCGCTGCCCCACCACTACCACTATTAAAGTGCCTCAGCCTATCACGACTTGACAAGCACAAATTGGTCATTTATGGCGTTGATGAGAAAAGGGAGGGAAGCAAAAACAAAAAGAGGGCAGAGCTGCGGCCATAACATTAACACACGTATTCAACGGAAAACTTTTGGACAAATACTGAAGCCTGCAAACTTTTCCCATTGCGGCACAACAATACTCGAATTAAACCTCTTCGAATGTGTTGGCTACATGCGCCACTGCCTCGTCACTTACGAGGGAGTTGGAGTAGTCAAAACATATGGGGTTAATTTATGTCATGGTGGGATAACATTAGTTAATCGTTCGGGGGAAGTCATGAACAGGTTCATCAACAGTTTTTTTAGCAATCGATTGACAATTTTGTCCGGCTTCACCGGAACTGATCTAGTCTATTGGGAATAGGAATTATGGAATTGAAGATGTTTAACGTTTTGACGAGGTTTTTTATCGCACTTGTTTCAGAATTTTGTTTCACACAAGATGAATTATTGTTCTATTCTAATTTTCGATTAATAGTTCCGTGTAGTATGATTCAAAGTAATCTCTTCCGCTAAAAAATTATTTATTTATATTCCAGTGGACAATATAAATAAATAAAAATTAGCAAGAAGCTGGATCTAGCCGCGGCATCCATCCGGAAGCCATAATAAATGAATAAAAATAAATAAATATATATATATAAATATTTCAAGCGGCAGGAAGACCGCATTTCCCCAATTTACATGCATTTTCATGTGAAAATGGATATTCACTGCCAAATTCCCTTGAATTTTTAGGAAATTCCTTTAAAATTGTCGGGATTCCAGAAATTTTTAAAGAATTCCCTGATAATTCTGAGGAATCTGGAATTCAAAGAGAGATTCCTCTGGATTTTCCTCAATTTTTCCGGAATAGTTAAATTGAAATTTAGAATTTCCCCAGATTTTTCCATGAAATTATGAATTTTTAATGAAAAATTCTTTGCAATTTCAGGGGAAAATTTTTACCACTATATAAATATTAATTTGATGGAGCTTTTTATTTCGTCTAGTTCAGAATTACACTAAAGTTATTCTAAAATTCTCAATCACTTGAAATTCAATTGAGTAATGTTAAATTTTCACAAGAAGTTCGAGAATTCCAACAGTCATCGAAATACTACTGATCACTCAACAAGAAAATCTCATTCTTATTGAAAATTCAGGACAAACAAGTAACTCCACAAGAAATTTGACATCAATTTGAATTCAAAGTAGGAAAAAAATTAAAATTTCGTGGCCAATTTAGTAGTCACCCCCAGAAGAGCGAAATTCAATTAAATTTATAATAAAAAGAATTACGAAACTTCAAATATCAGTGAAAATTCAACGGAATTCACGATGTTTCAGTCGCAGAAAGACGAGAATTCCCTACCTTACTTGGATTTCCAATCAAAACGCCAATATGTAACACCAAATTAGATTCAATTTTCCTTCAGATAAACTGAACCAATTCACAACCCCAGAAACTATGCCCTGTCCTTTAATAAAAATCTGCACTCACACAAACCGAGCAGACGAACACAACAGAAAACCCCGCGAATGGACCGAAAAAGTGTTAATGATTAAAAAAAATTCCCGAAAGATAAAATTTTCAACGCCGCCAAAATTCCCAGACCCATTAATGTTTTTTCCAGTGCTTCATTAAAAAAAAATTGACGAACTTCCATCAAAATATCGCCAGCGACAGGAAGCACGAGACAATAATGTGAGAATCTTGAATAAATAATGAAGAGGATATAAAAATGTGTGACGTCGTGACGCCATGGGCCCCCGGGCGCCGATGCGAGACGATCTTAAAACGCTATTTCGGCCAGCACTCAAAAAATCCAGGCCGACATTCCCTCTCGCACACGTTCCGAGGGCACTCGTGCAGAATAGAAAAAAAAAAAAAGATAGAGCATACGTTTATGAAGAAGAGAGAGGATTGCCGAATGTCTTGTACAGCTGGTCTGTCTCGGGGCATTGGTGCATATATCCTTAAGCACGTGTCATGCACCTAATCACGAACACATGATATTCGCGAGTCTCTCGAAGGCCTTTGAGCTTCTTATCTCGAGTTAAATTAATTGAGCAAATTGAACGATTCGCGTTTCCCCTCAATGTCATGGATTGTACGCCGCGTGGATACTAAAATAGATCAATCGTTTCATGAATTGCACAGAGTGGAGAGTCTCCGCCTAGATTCACCTAATGAACAGCTGTTCTCCATTTTTTTCCCCATCGATTCAATGAAATATGGCGTCTGACGATAATTAAAGTTAAATTATGAAAGAACAGGAATGGCCATTTTGCGACTCCTTAATCAACGGAAATGAATCGTTTACGGGCCGGTGGCATATTGGAAAAAGTGGCCAAGGCCGACGGGTTTGTAATTTAAAGGGCGATCCGTTATCATTATTGCCCAACAGTTACATCGATCATGTAAATTAGTAGTTTAGGTGGTTCATTGCATATTTGAAAGCCCCTTTTCCCGCAAGATTCATGTTAGAACGCGACGAATTTCGGGGGAACACCTACTCATAAACCTTCATTGGTCAATCGAACGGACACTGGTAGAAAATTACTCCCGAAATTTCATGTAAAAAATCTTGAAATTTTTAATAATCACTCTTTTACACGAAATTTTCGTGCATTTTGTTGTTGAAAAATCAGGTAAATTACGGAGTATTCAAGGGAATTGCAATTTTCATGTCCACATGATAATGAAGATTATTAAATAATTTGAAAATTCAAGCCACAATTTCCCTGATTTTTTAATCCACTGAACGTGAGCGATTTCATTTTAAATTGAATTCAAATTCACAGCATTGAGAATTCCAGTGCAGTGGGATACACTACAATTTTCAACTAGCGATTTTGTTGGCTCAAACAAAACTTGTTTAACAACGTGTTTGTCTTTCTCTCAGTGTACTTCTTACAATTCACTCGTTCCGATCCAACGATAATCGTACTTCCAGTAGGAAAAAAACTGCAAAATACGAAATGTTGGAATTTCACCGGGACTTTTCCACCTGGTGCCCTTCTTTCTCCTCCATTCATGGTCCCCACTTTCCCAGGTGCACTGAGAACATAAGGAAAAAGAGAGAGAAAAAAAAAGAAATGAACAAGGTGTGGACCGATGCGGGACACGCAATCGCCATTTGTGGAAGCGAAAACGAGTTTCTTTTTGTTGCATTTTTATCTTTAATTCGCCTATTTCCTTTTCACGATAATGTACAGTAGTCATTTCCGACTTGTGCTAACAACGTTTGCCTTGTGATCACGAGGGGATTTGCTGAAGTAATACTGTGGTGCCCAAAATTGAAGTGAAAATCGGCCGAAATTGAAGACATTCTACAGTACTTAACTTTCCAGGTCAGAATAATTTAACAATAAACTCAGTAATAGAGCCCATTAATTTAAATAATGCTGAGCAGAATGATCAATCAACAAATTAGAACAAAAAACAATAATTTCTGCAAAAACTCAGTCTCATTTTCTATTCATCCGAAAAGTTTCGCATTCCCACGTACGAAATGCCAGTGTTGTAGAAACGGGCCAAGCCTGGCACAAGCCTGGGCTTGCCAAGTCTGGGCGCCCAGGCTTGGACCGAGGTTCGGCCATCCCTGGGGACCAGGGCTTGAGTCTCGGGAGAAGGGCGGGTAACCGAGCCTTGGTTGACAGATCTGGCCCTGCCTTGGCCGGACATTGGCANAGTAAAAGTTTTTCCCCGTTATCGCAATTCACATCGCCATAATAACCTTTTAAAGAGAATAACGAAGCCTTAAAACCCAGCCCCGAGCCTCTTTTTATAGAAAAAAAAAATATTGAGGGAAGAAGCTTCTACCGTTAGTAATTCGATATAAAACTCAGAGAGTGTATGATTGAGTAGGCGTTCTGTATCCATTACGAGTGTATCGTTCCCCTGAACTGATTATTATGGGTAGAGGGGGCACTTTGTAGGACAGATGAAATTGAATAGAATCCCATTGGTGGAACGGAAAGCGCTGTAGAGCGTCCTTTGTGCCACGGTCAACTATCGTTGCGCCCACTGGCGGTATATCTTTTGTTGGAGCATTCGCAAAAGGGAAGTTTTATGTTCCGGGATATAATGTAATCTGTTTTCCTTTCATTTCACATGTCTCTTTCACCTCAGACACTCGGTGATATCTACGATTCTGCGGCCAAAAAAATAAGCCTTGTTTTGAGACTTGTGGGATGAAGTGAAGACTTAAGTTTTAGATTGACTTGAGAGTCTCAATGAGACTCGAAAGTCAGTTTCAAGTTGAGAATTTTGAAAGCCTCAAATTGAGGCCTTTGGAAGTGTCAACTTGAGAGTTTGAAAATCTGAAATTAAAATCTGAAAAAGTATCAACTTATTGAGACTTTGAAAGTCTTAAATTAAGATCTTCTAAAGTCTCAACTTGAGACTTAGAAGACTTAAATTGAGACTTTCGAAACTTTCAACTTGCGAATTTTAGCCATCAAATTAAGACTTTTGAAAATCTTATTTTAAAACCTTTGAAATCTCAATATGAGATATCATTTTTTTGAGGATGTACTTCCTAGCTTCCCCTTGAAAGTCTCAAATTGAAACTTTCGAAAGCATCAGCTTGAGACATTGACAGTTCTAAATTAAGACCTTCCAAAGTATCAACTTGAGACTTTCAGAAGGGTTAAATTGAGATTTAAAAGTCTCAAATTGGGATTTTTAAAACTTTCAACTTACGAATTTCAGGCTCAAATTAAGACTTTTGAAAATCCCTCGATTCCTTTTGAAAGTCTCAAATAAAAACCGGCAAAAGTATGAACTTGAATCTTTGAAAGTCTTAAATTAAGACCTTCCAAAGTGTTAAATTGAGACTTTCAGACTTTAAATTAAGACTTCACAATCTCATTTTAAGACCTTCCAAATCTTAAAGTAAGGTAGTACTTTTTTGAGTGTTTACTTCCTCGTTACCATCTTCAACTTGAGATGTTCCTTTGAACCACCCCTCGAACATGAATATTCATTTCTGCACACATATGTCATGTAAATAATGAAGAGAAAATACAGAACGAGTTGATTAAATGGAATAGCTGAATACAGGGTATAGTATGGTCCCTCGATACCGAAATGCCCGCGACGCGGAAGCATCTCAAGTGATGCACCCCAGGTGTTTCTGCGTGTGTTTTTACGTCAAGTTGGATCTTCTCATCCCTCTGCAATCGCAAGAATTCAGTTTATAGTGAGTGCATTGCGCTTTTCCTGGCACTGGCTCGCGCTTCGATGCAAAAATAGCAAAGCTTTTGGCCCCTACAGCATGAGCCAAATATCTCCGTATAACACATGTAACGGTGGGGGAGAAAAGGAAAAATTGATGGTTTTTGATTTTAAATTATGCTTGTTTTATGAAAATTGGCAAATACTTGAATCATCTAATTTTTCCGAAGATCAAAATTTGTTCAGCTTCCAAGCTCAATGTTTCATTATTCCACATCAGCTGTCTTAGCAGCACTATATTCGCTCAACGTCAATCATCCACCAATACTCTGCCCTCACAAAATAAGATAACTGCGAGACTAACACGCGAAAAGTTTCCGCGGATGATGAAGTGCAAAAATAACATAAAGATCGAGAGTGATTGATTAAGGACGCGATAGAAGACAGGGGAGAAGGACTCATTTACGATATTCCGCAGACGAGACGATTCGATGATTCATTGGAGTTGTGATGAAGCACATTCAAACAAGAGTGCCATGTTCCTCAATCAATTCTAGCCGGATTTTTTCCACTGCCAGTTTCCTCTGCATTAATTCCGAGCTTTTTTTCCTTTGGGATTCTATGAATCTCCGAAGCTCTTGGGACTATTATTTACAATGTGGCTGTATTAATGCGAAATTGTCTGGGGCAGGAAGCGGGACTGGAAGTTTGATCGAAGCACGGAGTGTTATATATTGATGGTTAACTTTGTTTATCATGGTTATGCGATAGACAACCGCGCCAGGCACATGATTAATCTACCTGCGGTTAATAAAGTTCCTGCCAGTTGCTAGTTTATCACGAGGTATTTTCTTGTTTTTCTCTGGATTGAAACCGCTAATAACGTCTTGTCAAGTAACAATTTCTCATTTTATTTTAGAGAGAAAATATGAAACTTTCAATTTGATAAAAGATTTAGTTGTTGAAGAACTGCGACAGCGTTCTTTGTTTTTTTTTTTTTTTTTTAATATTCCGGCCCTTTCTGCCCTCTGATTGGCTAATCGGCCCTATCCAACCCTATGCATGCGGCTGTGGATTCTACACTGCACCGCATTCGCACTGCTATAGAACATAGGAGTAGCATGGGAAACCACACAAAACCCATGCCGGTACAGGCGGTCACTATATTAGCGACCTCCCGCTCGCCGGAGCCTCCGGTTGAAAAACTCGGTTCCACGGGGAATCGAACTCACAACCTTTCGCACACTAGGCTCGCACCTAGCCGCTTCGGCCACCGACGTCGGTGGAGCGTTCTTTGTTAAAATTATGTTATTCAAACCTTTTGGAGTCTCTACTTCTTTTTGCTTCCAAATGGAAGCATTGTATTCGTCAAATCCGAAATTTCCAATTTTTCATGTTAGGATTACTAATTTTGACGACGGGAGTTCGAATGTGCTATTGAAAAAATAATTGTTTAAGTGAATCCAATTGTGATTTACAATATTCTTCCTAATGCTACCGAGTTTGATCATGAGATTGATTGCATCATCTGTTACTGAAAAGGTTTATTTTGAAATCAGTATTCAGAAAGTGGTAAGAAAATTTAATGTTGGGGCAATGTTGAGGCAATGTTGGCTGTCAACGTTGTGGCAATGTTCTTGGCATGTAGGAGAGGGTACGGTAAAACAGACACTTCTGTCTTTTTTTGAAATGTTGATGACTTATTGAATTTTATTGATGAAATCAACTAATTTTTTTGATTGACAAATCTGTTTCACTCTACCCTAATTATCCTTGACCCCAAAATCATTTGACCCTTATTGACTATCTCAGCAAGCCGAGAGAAATGGCCAATCCGTTCAAATTACCATAAAAATACTCACGCGTTTTGTGTCCCGTTACACCATTCAAAAAACTGCCCGCAAAATTTCATTTTTTTTTCGCACACTTCAGTCTCTCAAAATAATAGGTCTCAGCAATTCGTCACGTTTTGAAACGCCACTCAGAGACCGTCTGCGCCTCTCATCCATTTTATTTTTACCAGCGATTAGCCCAGTCCAGTCGTTTTTCATCCGCAAAATGGAATAGGAAAAGAAATAAAAAAAGAGGAGTTGAAATGCTGAACGGGTGTATAGTGCAAGTATCTCGCGTGCCGAAATGAAGGAGATGAATTTGAATGACAGTGAGGTACACTTCGCGGGGCAGTGCGCCAGCTTGTGTTACTCCGCTGCAATAATGCGAGAGAGAACAAAATTGAGGAGAGAGAGAGGGGGGGGAGAGAAAAAATGAGATGAAGACGGAAACGTGCTCGTGACTCGTAATCTTCGAAAAAAGCCGTAGAAATTCGTCTAAAAAAGTTTTCTAATTAAGGTACGGGTATCGGCTTTCATACCAATCACTGGGGCTGTATATTTTTCTTTCAACTTGGAGTTAACCTTTTGAGAATTGAACAAATGATGCAGTTCGTGTCTATTTTTGTCTCGGTGGATGTTTTCTTTGTGCTGAACAAGGACCAGATGTATAACTACACTGTTGGCATTTTTTTCGAAATTTCATGGAAAATATGATAGTAATTCTCATTACAGTGACATTTAATCAGATTTAAGTGAAAAACGGTTAAGAAATTTTTAGTTTTAGGTAGAATTCAAGGAAATCCATGAGTTTTGAGTGGGCGTGAGATGGAAATGTGACAACTTGATTGAATTTTCAGTGGAATATTAATATTCAGAAACAAAATGACATGAATTTTCAATTTTTCCCTGAATTTTCCGGATTTTTCTGAATTTTCGTAGAATAATTGAACTGAAAAATCAAGTATTTTACTGATTTTTAGATCATTTGAACAAAAAATCAATGAAATATTCAATTTTTCAATGATAAGATGGCCTGAAATTTCAGTGGAACTTGACCACGATAAAAATTTCCGGAATTTGGCACGGAAAATTCAGACGAAAATGTTTGACAGTGAACATTTGAGATTGAATGGATTACAGATATTCAGGAAGAAATTTTTATCAATAAGTGGGAGATGGACTGAAATTTCAGGGAATTTCATGAATGAAAATTCGAGATTTTATCAAAAAATTGGTGAACACAGTAAATTTCAGTTCAATTATTGCATCAAAATTAATGAAAATCAGAAAAATGCAGGTGAATGCTCATGTTTTCATTGAAAATTCAAATGATTTTGGAAAATTCTCATCCTATTGCAGCTCGAAAATTGTAATTTAAAATTTTATGATTCTTCTTCTCCTTAAATGGAGTTCAATATCACTCTTCATATTTTGGGCATCGGATTTAATTTTTAATCAGATAATTTCAAAATGATGGGAATCATAATTCATTAAATTATCACATCAACGAAGATTTGATTAAATAAGGAAAATGCAGATGCAATATTAACGAGATATCACAAAGAATAAGAAATTCTTGTTTTTATGGATCTGCCATTTAAGGAGTGAGAAAGCTTAAAATCAAGTAATTCCAAGAAGTTGAGGAATTCTCGTCTTGTGGATGCGAACAAAATTTTGAACTTGATTGAATTTTTAGTGAAATTTGAAATTTCGTGATTTTTTTCTGAATAAATCGGGTTCAACGTGACTTTCCAAATTTTCTGCATCAGATTCTTTTATCATATTCTGATTGTTTTATCAGATAATTTCAAAGCGATAGGATCCATAATTCATTAAATTATCATATCAACTAAGATTTTATTAAATAAGGAAAATTTAGATGCAGTATTATCGAGATATGAAGGAGAATTAAAAGTTTTTGGTTTCTGGGAACCGCGACATTCTGAGCTCTAAGGAGTGAGGAAGCCTAAAATCAAATAATTTTGTCAATAATTCAAGGAAATTGAGGAATTCTCGCCTTCAGAAAGCGAAAAGATTTTTTAATTTCATTGAATTTTCTGTGAAATTCGAAATTTCAGGATTTTTTCTTCTTTAATCGCGTTCAACATGACTTTCCAAATTTTCTGCATCAGATTCTTTTATCAGATTCTGATTGTTTTATCAGATAATTTCAAAGCGAGGAGACCCATAATTCACTGAATTATCATATCAACAAACATTTTATTAAATGAGGAAAATTCAGATGCAATATTAGCCAGATGTCACAGAGAATAAAGTTTTTATTTTTAAGGATCTGCGACATTCTGCGATTTAAGGTGTGACACGCTGAAATCAACTAATTTTATCACTGATTGAAGTAAGTTGAAGAATTCTCGTATTTCGAATCTAAAAAAATGGAATTTCCAATGAAATTGTAAATTTCATTATTTTTCTCTCCATAAAATCGAGTTCAACGTCGCCCTTCAAATTTGGTGCATCAGATGAATTTTTTTTATCAGATAATTTCAAAACGCTGAAACCCACAATTGAAGAAATTATCGTAACAACAGAGATTTCACTCATCAGGAAAAATTAAAATGCAATATTCGCGAGAAATCGCAGAGATTAAATTTAAGTAACGAAAAATCCTAAACTTTTGGAATTTTGTCCCTAAAATTCAGTAAATTAAAAGCAAAAATAAAAGTAAAAAGTAATTAAAATAATTAAGTTTGGAGTAATCAGTTGGTGTTGAGAATCGCTAAAAATTAGAGGTCAATGTCAAAAAATTATTGCTCACTTCCAAAAAATGATGAATATTAAAAACCCGAACGTTTTTGCTCTCCGATTATTTCAGCCGGAGCCCTTGCGTGAGCTTCCCCACTAAAATCGAGTTTTTAAACTTTATTAGTGGCCCCCAAAAACCCCTAATTCCACCGACTACCTCTCCAGTTACCGTTATTTCCGTAATGAGCTTATGCCGATCGATCGGCATTACGTACTTTGGCTAGCCTTCACGGTGTTCAACGGGGATTTGTGTTCTCCCTCCCGAGCACGGTGGAGAGGGGGAGGAGGTTCCATGATAACAACGAGATGAGGAACTTCGTAAAAGTGAGTTAATCGTGTCTCAATGGACTCGATGGAGCTATTGGAAATTTTCGGGTTTAATTGGGTTGAGGGGTTGCTTCACGAGGCACTCGTTAAACCGATTCTTAATTAATATCCGCGGAATGATAAAATTCCCTCAAGAGTTTTTTATAAACTGGAAGACTAGTCCAATTCCAACTATTCCTACTCCTCATTTATTATTAATTATTAATTATTATTAATTTATTATTTAAAAAATATTTCGAACACAAAAATGGTCGAAATAGATTGAAAATTTGTAATTGAAATATCGTTTTTTTTTGTTCAGCAATTGGTTTTCCGGGAGAGAACAATAGATTCCCCTCCGTCCCACCTCCTACATGCGCACCCCATTTTCACCGGATTTTTTCCGCTGAAAATATACCGAAATTGATTTAGATGCACGAGGAATTGCACGCCTGCAATGCAAATATTATTAAATTCGAAAGAAAAAATTGAAGATGCGGTCGAGAGGGTGGGGTAAGGGGTGGTATCAAGCCTCGACGGGGGCGTAGATCATAAATCTCCCTGAGGATTCTCTCCATCGATTCTCATTCTCCCTTTTTTTTCTACCTCAACTCTCCCCTCACTTCCTCACACATTTATTTTTTCACTCATTCTCAGGCCGCGTATTATCTCTCTCTTTTTCTCCTCTCCTCTTACCACACGATCCTCGAGTTCCGGGCTATGCACTATATACATCAAGAGATCGTTCTTTCTTCGCTGTCTTCTCTTTTTTCCTTATTCCACTAGCGGTCGAGTTACTGCGGGCGATTTGTCTCGATCAAGTGGTCCATCCTATTCCCTCTCGCCCCCTCGCCGCCGCCCCCGCCAGGTTCAACCCCGCTCGGTGCGGAGCTGAGCCAAAGAGAATGAAGAAATTGCGTCGACTTCGATTCGTCTCTATAAATTCATTTGGAGAGATTATAAAATACGAAAATAGATGGCCTCACCATTTTTCAATGTCGAGGAGATGGATTTTTCAAATTAGAGAGTAAATCAGTCAATATAATGTGGCAAAAAAAAACATGAGTGAATGGAGAATTCAGGTCGGATGAGACTTGATTCAAGTCGGGAGGGCGTACACCTTTATGAAAGACTAGTTTTTTCTAGTGTACTTTTATGACTACACGGAGAAAAAAGTTGGAGAAAAAAAACCGAGACAAGAGAATTTCATCCTGTTGGAGAACTTTTTTCCCTCAGTCTGAGAACAAAATAAAAAATTTAATTATTAATTTAATTATTCAAAATTTTAATTATTTATCAGGAGATTCACGATTTTTTAAATTGACGAGAGGATATTTTCTTGTATCGAGTTCTTTGTCAAAAGTAGTTTTTGATTCCGAATGGAAGCTTTGTAATCAAGCTAAAGTTTTGGATTTTTCGGGTTATATCGACCCAGTATGATCAAAAAGTCCGATAATGCAATTTTTAACACAAAAATTTAAATTTTGTATTTTTTGAAAATCAGAATCCCGGGGATTTCTTTGAATATCATACTTCAAGCGAATTCAATCATAGTTTAAAATGTTTGTTTTAATGTCATTACGTCAAAGTTAACAGATGATTACGATAGCTATATTGGTTGATTTGATTTTCACGATTATTGAAAATTTCGAATTTTTCATGAATTTCCCTGAGACTGCGCTTTCTGACGATTTCTCCAAGTGTGATGTTTCACATTCATTCACGTACGTATAAATAAAATTTTTCTATTAACATTTTATCGAAGGGCTGAGGGGAGAGATAGAACCGTAAAAAAATCGGCTGTACAGAAAAAAAGGATAATAAGCATAAAGATGATGATAACCTTCAACTGAGTTGAAAATCTGCCAAAATTCGTTGAAAAGAAGTCTCATCCAATCTAATAAACTGAAATAAACAATTAATTATACATGACAGAAGCATATTGCTAATTTATTATCAAAAACAGCAGCACTCCATGCAATACAAGAGTAACTCCACTCGTTTCTCTCAGTGTATTGCGCCTGAAAAATACTCTCCGTCTATTTTACAATCTCCGAAAAGGTTTTCCCCGGAAAAGAATGCCCAAACTACCTGGATATCCTTAATATCCCCCGAACCTTCTCAACCCAGAAATTCTTCCATTTTCCCCACCACCTCGACATCTCGTTCGCGGTTGGAAAAGCCCCCCCGGGAGTGTCTCGCAATCGACTCTGCACTCCACCCCAGTGCATTATTTCACCGGGTGTATCCTCGCCGTGCCCCCCCCCTCGCAAACGTTTGTTGCAACGTTGGGTACCACTCGGCACCTGCCACACCTCGTTAGAACACGAACTGTCGTGCCCGCGGGATCGTAACATTTCTCTCGGTGATCAACCAGCACGCTGTATCCCAGTTTCCTTCTTCCTCCAACTTGACGGTTTTGCTGGTGAATCGTGCTACCACCACCGCATAGAAATACCCGGCGAAAATATCCCTCCTTCCGCCGCGCCGCACTCTGAGCACGAAAAGGTCGTAAAAGCCGGTGACTTCTTCTCCCTCGGGTTTGTTGCCAGCAAATGCATAACTGGGTACCTTTCTTCATCGCCAAGGGGAAATGAGCACAACTGTGGTCACAACCGCAAATGTAATTTATACATGTTTAATTTTTATCGTTCCAACATGTCGTGTCATCACTGAATGTTTTTTTTTTTATTAAGAAAACCAGAAACGGTGTTATAACTTCACGGCGACGTATTTAGCATACAGAAACGATATTTGATCGGTAATATCTCGTGATCTGATGATGCGATTTCGACGAGTCATGTCTCGTTTTGAAGGTATTTTTTCAGCCTTCGAAATGAGGGGAGAATTATCGAATTTCATTCGGCCAATCTCGAGTTATCGTACGCTGATGGCGGGTGAATCATCTTCAACTCATAAAACGGACTTTTTTGTATTATCATCGGTATCTCCAGAACGAATGACGCGATTTGGGTGAGTCATGTCTCATTTTGAAGTCGGAAAAAAGACCTTCAAAATGGGAGAAAAATTTTGAAATTTCACTCTGCCAATGTTGAGATATTGAAGATTAAAAATTACCTTTTTTGTAGGCCTCTTATCTAATATATTTTAAATATCATGGATGATGAATTGTGTTATATCTCTTGTATTATTATTATATAATAATAAAAAATACACAGAAACCCATTACTCTTTATTAAAGCACAATGAAAGGCCCTTGCCTCTCAGATCTTTGAACTTTCCTCGTTAAATTTGTAACAAAAAAATATAAAAATCAAAATGTTTTATTCTCCCTGCGGTTGTGCCACAATCAATGATTGAGTGAGTGAATCATAATTTGAAACTCAGAACAGATGGTCATTATACATTTACCTCAGATAGAAAGGATTTCCTTACGTTTCTGTAATTGTCTTCATCGCGGTTTTATTCTCCTCGACTAGTTGAAAGTAAATAATGTTTACGATATTCCGGGTTTCTCTAGTTGAAATGATTCAAATTGGTTACAACTCACAAGTCATTTCGCTTTTTCGAGGGAAATGGGATAACTTTTCTTTTTCAGACGGTATCTTACCAAGTTTGAGTGAGTGCAGAATTCCGTCTGCATCAATTTCACTGCAACTCTTTTTCATTTTCTCTCGTTTCAGTTCCACTGGTCTGTTGTATCTTGAGATACTGTGAATACTGAATACTTTAACTTCATTATTTTCTGAAATAACTTGGGGAAACTTTATTCCGCTGAGTCGTCCAACCGCAGTTTTAACTCCATTGTTTCGAAGTCTACCTTGAAACAATTCAGTTTTTTTTCCGAAGGGTTGGAGGAACAAAGGGGCAAGATGAAAATAATATCGCGGAGTGAAAGGGGAGATCGAGATAGTGCAATAACTTTTGAAATTTGGAATGGATTTTGAATCCCCGAGGACTGTTTCAGAAAGAAATAGAAAAATGTGAAAAGTTGAATTTCGCATTGTTGTTTATTGAAATTCATCTTGCTAATGCGCCATTTTCCGAGAAAAAGTGAAAAAAACTTTTTTGTAGAGAATTAAATTCCAAACAAAAAATGTTTTGTGACATTTTGCTCTAAAACCACTCGCAGTCAAGATAAATCCGTATTAAACGTAACCTGAAAAACTGACTTGTTGAGAAATTCAAATTAGTAAAAATCTGCATTTTCTTCAATTAGGGTTTATCTCAGTAACGAGTGGTTTTACGAGAAAAAGTCATAAAACCATTTTTCAGAAAATTAAATTTCCTGTAAAAAATGTCTCATAACGTTTTGTCATAAAACCACTCGTTATCGAGATAATTCCCGGTGGAACATGAAAGAAAAAATCTACACCGGTTGCATTCCACGATTTTACTACAAATCTACTTTAACATAATTTGCAGATCTGATGATCGATATAAACTGAAAGTGCCAATTATCCGCGACAATCATCGTTACCGTCCGCACTCGGATTTGAATCAAATCTTTATCGATTCCCTAGACATTCGTGTGTCCGAGTGATTCCTATCGCGCCCAATTCCAACTCCATCGAACCTGACATTTCCACAAAAGAAGCCATGATCGTAATGCCGCGATATTTCAATCGATAAACCTATTCATTAACCGCACAGTCACTTATAACCGATTGGATTCATTGTTCGTTGCCCCCTCTCCCTCGTGCGCGATTTGATTCCGCACAATGAAATATCGTAATTGAAATAAAAAATAATGAGAATTCATTGTCCGCAAGATTTCTCGGAAGATACATCACCCAACATCTCGTAATATCCTGATATTCCGCCGACGTGAGTTCACCTAGTCATCAAATCGTTCGAGAAAGAGAATAAGTGTGCGAAATAAATTCAACACATATGAGTCAGCTTCTACTGGAGAAATGCTGCGTTGCGAGATTTTTTTTTTGTTTAAGTAATAGCTGCATTTGAATTCGCGATTTTGTGAATTCGAATTTTTTTTTAATGAAATTGTTTTTTAAGGTGAAATTAGTCTTCTGAAAATTTTTATAGAATTTAAGTTTTTATGAATTTTCGGGCTGGTTGTGGGGATTAAATTTTGAATGAAAGAAAATTTGGAGAATTAGGTTCCAGAATTTTGACAATTTTCGAGAGGTTTGTCTCAATCTTTAAATTTTTCTTCTATAAAATATCTCGGAATTTAATTTTAAACTATAATGACTGCATCTAATCCTCAATTATGAGGATTTGGATTCAATTCTAATGAAATTATTTTTTAAATTCAATTTTTTTGAAAATTTGATAGGATTGAATTTTTAATGAATTTTTTGACTCGTTTCGAAAATTAAATTTTCAATAAATTGAAAATTTGGAGAATTAGATTTTATAATTTCCACCTTTTTCAAGAGAGTTCTCTCAATATATAATTTTTTTTCTTCTGAAATTGTTCAGATTTCACTTTGCCAGAAAAAAAATTAATTTCATGGACAATTGACTGGTAATTTTCAGGAGAGAGGCATTGAATTGCATTTAGAGAGAAAAATCACAACATTTGAGATTTCCCTGAAAATTCAACGAGATTCCAAATTTTTGAGTGACAAGAAGACGAGTTTTTAAAATATTTTTCCATAAAGTTTTGAATTTTAAATTACAAAACTTATCGTAATTTCAGGGAAACTGTAATTACTGCATCTAAATCATCAATTTGAATTCAATTGTAATGAAATTATTTTTTAAATCACAAAATTTCTCGAGCCCTTATTATGAATTCCTTAAAATCAGGGACTTCGCTCTGAGAACTAAAAACTTTTATTCTCGGTGGACTCATACAGACTGGATGAGCCGAAGTAATTTCTTCTCTCAGTGTGCAATATCAACAAGAGAGATGGAAGACTGGCGCCAGGATCTCGCGAGGGCCAGCTGGACAAGCACAGCCCGGGGAAAGTAAACCACTGACATGTCATTTAATTGAACAAAGTGGACTGAGCATTATCATTAGTTGGAAACAATACGACTAAAATGGATTGTCGCAAACCCAAAATACAAAAATTTCATAAAAAAATATTTCCAATTTCAAATTTCACCGAAAATTCCATAAAATTAAAAATTTTTGAGCAGCAAAAAGACGACAATTCCCCAAATAACTTTAATTTTGACGATTTATATTCATTTTCATGGAATAGTTGAACTGAAGTTCACAGTTTGCATTAGTTTTTCCATAAAATTTTGAGTGACTAAATTAAATTAAACTAAATTAAACTACCAAACTACACTGATTTTTGATGTCTATGAATTTTTCTGGAATAATTGAACTGAAATTCAGTTTTCATGTAAAATGATTGAATTTTCAATGACGGAATTCCTTGAAGCTTCCGCAAAAAAGTCAAACTATGTAAAATAAGCATTTTTCATCTGAAAAAGTCAGTCTGAGTTACAGCCGACGATAAAATGAAATTAAAACCAGTGCCAAAGAAGAAAACAAAAGTGTTCGCAAACATGCCAATAAAATATCCATAAAAGCAGAATAAAAATGTTCGTGATCATGATTCATTTGACCCTATCCGGTACCGAAGCACCGGAAGACAACAACTCCCCAAAAACCCTCACGATCTCGTCCCTTCGATCCCAAAAACTCTCGACAGCGTGATAAAATGCATTCCCCAAAGAAAATAGATATTATTGAATATTCAGTGGCAAAATACGCTGAATTTTGATGACTTCTATTAATTTTGACGTGAATACATCTATGGTTTCAATATGGGGAGTCATTTTGGGAACCAATCCTTATGTGCAGCGCCATCTATTGGACTTCTAGAAAATTCGAGGAATGCAAGGAATTTCTAGGAAATTCGAGAAAGAAGGAAAGACCATGGACGTATCCACGTACAATTACAGCTGTATCGCAGAGTTGTTGAATTTCATTTGACCCTATCTGGTACCGAAGCACCGGAAGACAACAACTCCTCAAAAACCCTCACGATCTCGTCCCTTCGATCCCAAAAAGTCTCGGCAACGTGATAAAATGCATTCCCCAAAGAAAATAGATGTTATCAATGTTCTCCGAGTGAACGTGTCAAGTCTGAGAACCACTGTACTTTCTTTCTGTACCGAGGCGACCCAAGGCACGAGTGACACGAGCCCCGCAAACAGCTGGCTTGCCGTTATTTGAGCCCTTTTTCCATTGTGCGATAGTGTATTCTCTCTCGCGAGGTCGATTGCCCCCGGTCAGGCCAGTTGAAACGAGTTTCACCTACAGTAATTCATTTGCCTTCAACTAAACAAAAACATCGGGGAAAAAAATTGGTGAGTCCCACCACCCAAGGGGTGGTACGATAAAACTTTCCCAATTAAATTGTCACTCTCATGATTTAATTTTTTCATCAAATGCTCGCGCGCTTTTTTTCTCCCTCTGTCAGTCATCTGGACCGGGAGGTGCTGGAGGAAAAGAGGGAAAATGGAAATAAAGGGAGGATTGCGCTTGGCGATGGCGTTTGACACACGGAAAATACTCAGCGTGAGTTACTGCGTGTGACAATATTTATTTGAGAGATGAATTAATGCTGAGAGGATGAAAAATCGAGGGAATAGAAATGATGGAAAGAGGTTTTATTTTTTATTTGAAGGATAAAAAGGGAAACGAGTTGATAAAGTTCATGAATGGTGAAAAATACGACATTCCAAATTTTCATCTTCGCTTATCAGACTTTATCGCGATTTTGAGCGGGTTTAGAGGAAAATGTCATAAAAACTTTTTTGCAGCTGATGAAATTTCCTACAAAAAGTGTATTATGAGATTTTCCGTTAAACCCACTCATTACAGAGATAATTGCATTTTTAACATGATGGACAAACGTAAAGAGTAAATTTTTGACTTCTGTTAAAAGTCCAATTATCTCCACAACGAGCAGTCTTGCGAGGAAATGTCATAAAATATTTTTTGTAGCTGATAAAATTTCCGTGAAAAAATGTCTTTTGTAATTTTTTCTTAAACCCATTAGTTATCGAGTTAAACTCAAGTGTAATAGGACAAATCAAATTGCCAGATTTTACTTAAAATTTATTCAGAACTGAATAAGATTTCCTTCTATTCTTCACGTTTCCAATTCGTTTATTCACCTCAAATATCCCCAAACGACCAGAAAATTCCTGGCCTCACCTTCCGTGAAGATGAAGGCATTCACAAACAGAAAATCCGAACGAAAAAAAAAACTTTCGAATGAGTTATCGAGTTTGTGATTTCACAGGGTGGAATATATACTGGTTGTGTACACCAGCCGTACCCACCAAGATTGGATTCCCTGAAAATCTACGGAAAGAGAGAAAACGAGGGACGAGTGTACCTGGTATATTGGATGATGTTTCTCATCTTCACTTCGTTTCACTCTCGTTTCTTGTGTTTCTGGGTTTCTTGTCTCGTTACTAACTCGATTGTCAGATGCCTCGTGAAGTAATTGTGTTCCTCTCTATTTCGCACATGGATGAAATCATATCAACGGGACGAAAAAAACACAAAACAAGAACATCCCTAAAACTGAAAAAGGGGATTGAGGAGAGACCGCGGTGAAATTTGAAAGCTGCAGGGGGTTGTCTCTATCACACGAAAAAAAAATTGCAAATTGAAATGCAAATTGAATCCATGACACGTAAATTAAGGGGAGGTCCACCTCGGGAAAAAAATGTTTGCGTTTTTCGAGAAAAAAACTTCAGACATTTTTTTCCGCGTAATTTTTTTCGGCAATTCTATTTTGCAATTTTTTATAATCAAAACATCAACTTTTGGAAAATCCCCAACGTATTTTTTTTCGAAATAGTTTTTTAAATATAATCACAATTTTTTGCTCCTTAATTATGAAAAATACGGGAGAAGATACATTTTTCAACAATCACTCAAAAAATTGTCATCAAAATGGAATTATAGTGATGGCTCAAATAATTGATAACAATACCCTCTTGATTCTATCAGAAAATGATGGGGGTCGCACAATTCGTTGTTGAGTTACAGCACATTGTTTATGCGATTTGAAAGAGAAAATGGTTTTTTTCATGATTACTGAAAGAATCATCAGTAATAGCAATTAAATCAGGCCTTGAAAAGTATATTTCAATGGCTTCTTAATCAAGTTGAAAAATGGTGAGAACAGCATCATTGCTTATCAAGTTACACAATACCGTCATGAGCTTTTTATATCAAAATCTCTATCTCTATTAAACTCAGGTACTAGTCTATTATGTTGAATACTTATTAATATTGATTCATGGTCCCGACTAACTTCTGACAGAACCTGGGTCAAACTCTGGCTAAATCCTGAATAAACCCTGATTAAATCCCGGCTATACACTGATTAAACCTTGATTGAACCTTGATTAAACCCGGACTGAAAACAAATTCGAGTCTGATGAGGGTCTCAATGTAGAATTATTTGACAGCACGAAACAATACGCAAAATTTTGATGACATTTCAATTGATGATAGTACTATGACATGAAAAAATAGAAGAAGAGAACAGTGAAATAAGAATTAAAAAAAGAGAATCCATTCGGAAGCAAATTGGCAATTTATAACCATACTCATTTATTTAAAAAAATGCAATCATCCACTTGTTTTGACCACAAAAAATGAGCACTAAAATCATCAGAACGGTAGAGACAATCCTCTGCAACTATCAAATTTCACTGGGGTCTCTCCTTAAACCATTTCCAAAACTAGAGAGCGATAATTTTTTTCCTCAAAAAAATTATAATCACAAAACTTTTGATTGCCTCTGATTCCCCCAACTTTGAGCATTTTCGGTGGTAGAAACTTGGGAGAAGGAAAACGGAATAAAAAGAAAGAAAATGAGGAAGAGAAGCTGGTGAATCGGGCCAACGGCAGGCGTTTGCAGTATCTAGAGAGCCTTTTACGATAAAAGCGCGACCGCGATAAGACGGTGACAAAAAGGCAGGCGCAATGCCCTGATAACGGCATTTCGTTCTCCCTCTGTCCCTCTCTCTCTTTCTCTCTCTCACTCCCCACAAATCTCCTTTTTTCAAATTTATTTTTTTATCATAGTTCTTCCCCCTTTCGCCCTCCTTCCTCTTCCCTTTTCGCAGCAATATTTTATCTCGCAGCTGAGGACGAAAAGCTGATAATAGTATTATGAATTTAATGCGAGGCTGATGCAACGTATCTCATTTCATTTTTATGTTCGAAAAACTTGAGGATAATGTATTAAGTCAAATATAAATATGAATATTAATACTAGATTTTGTCTCTCTTCATTAATGAACGCATGATGAATGAAAATCCAACAATACGCGTAATAAAACAAATAAATGAATAATTTCATTTAATTTGAGTAAAACATTTCTCTAGGGTTAATTCACAACAAAAATATTTCTGCAGTTAATCACCCCCACCCCCATATGCAATGAGATTACATTGAGTCTCGTTTCACACTAGTTAATGCAATAAACAAAAGTCACGGAGAAACGAGTGAACGCATCCGGGCTCTCTGCCACGTACGATAACAAACGAATCACTATTTGAATCCACACATTCCGAGCAAATTCCAACGTTAGTTTGAAAATTATAATTCACTGACTCCTCAAAAATAAATAGTTTCCTTTCATCGGAGAAAATATCCTTGATAATGAAAACAAAACTCTTAATTCATCGAAACTCCCAAAGGTTCCAATAACTTGAAATTGATAATCCATTCATTAATCCACATGTTCATGAAAAAAGCTGACTAAATGAATGGGTTCATGAAAGCAAACATTAATCTTCATTAATTTACATTAATATCACTTAATATTAATGACTGAAAATTTGAATAATTTAACCATTGATATCCATATTTCATTTTTATATCATTTTTGAGATAATTTTCCTTTGAAAATAAATACAGAATATAGAAACCCCATCGAATGAGGTCAACGCATGGTGCATTGAGCTGCGAATATAAAAAAAAAAAATTGTAAAGCTGCATAAATGAAAACAAAAAGCTCCTAATTCCTCGAAATTCCCAAATGTTTCAATAACTCAGAATTAACAATCCATTCATTAATCCAGATTAACATCAACTAATATTAATGACTATAAATTTAAATAATTTAACCATTGATATCCATATTTCAAAACCGATAATTTTCCTCTGAAAATAAATACAGAATATAGAAACCCCAGCGAATGAGGTCAACGCATGGTTCATTGAGCTGCGAATAGCAAAGAATAAATTGTAATAGTTGAATAAATTTCCAGTGCAATGACTGCTGACAGTGCCCGTCCCACTGTTATGATTATACTCTCCATCTCCCCCGAGTAATCCCCCCCCCCTCCCAGAAATTTCATGCAATTGCTGAGAAATATAAAGAAGAGAAGATATATATTCCAAGGTGAGTCCAAGATGAAGAGAAGACAGGAAGTTGGAATATATGGCAGTAATAAAATGCAAAGTAGGCAAACGAGTTCTGTCGCTTTTCCAGTTGCGGTTGCATTTCCGCTTCTCTCTCTCCGCATCACTCCATTCTCATCCCCCCCGCCCCCGCCCCGCTACTTTGCTCTGATAATTCCTTTTTTTTTCTTCCACTCAAAAACTAGCGCTTATACCATCAGCGAAAACTCGCAGAGGGGGAGACACTGTTGGCCTCAATGGAGTCACGCCGACTGCCGGCATTTTGAAGTAAATGAAGTGATTTTGTGCCAAGAGTTAGTTCCACAGAGAATTTCATTATTGCCGAAAGTAATCAGGAAGTTTTCAGCGCTGAATATCTCACTTGAGGAAAATTTTCCCACCCATTGGCCGGCGCAACACCAGAATTCACTTTGAATTTATCAAAATATAAACACAGGGGGTTAATCGAATTGGGAATGTCGAGTGTTCATTGTTTTGAGGTGAAATAATGGGTTTGAATTTATAGTCATGAATGAGGTGACGTCGAAACGGTACTAATTTCTTGGTGAGAATTGTTATTTAATATTTCTTTATCAGTTTAAAAAAAAAATGGTTTTCGAAATTTATGCGAAACTGAAAAAACGGTGGCCCGTTTTGCCCCGGTAGTATTCTTGATAGAAAGTTTTTTTGTCATTTCACCTCATATTTTCCGATTTTGTCCAATGACATCAGCAGAAACACTAGTTTCCTCGGGTTTTTGGGTATTAGAAGGAATTTTTAATTGTTTTCTCCGTAAGTCATTCAAAAAAAAATTCGCTTATGAATTATCGCAAAATTTGACCCCTTCAAAACTTTTGGAGTATCTCGGGATTGAACGAGGCAAAAC
Organism: Diachasma alloeum; assembly: GCF_001412515.2. NCBI lineage: Eukaryota > Metazoa > Arthropoda > Insecta > Hymenoptera > Braconidae > Diachasma > Diachasma alloeum. Next base: position 899,452 of record NW_021680477.1, read on the forward strand.
GGGCCGACTTTCAACTTTTTTCCAATTTTGCATAAATTTATTCTATTTTTTCAGTAATTTCAATAAAAACTTTTAATTTCCTCCGGTTTTTCGGTGTTAAAAAATATTTAGGGCATGCGCAATCTGTTTTCGTGTTAAATTCTATTGAAATAGTATTCAACATTTAATTCCAACACATATTCGAGCCATTTTAAAGCATTAGAAGTTCTATTCTTGAAATTGAATGATTCTCATTAAAAACAAAGTTCACTCATAAGGGATCGAGAAATTTTCTGCGGAATTGGAAAAAAACGACCCATTTTGCCGCATTAGAATTTATGCAATATCTTGGAATCGAATGGGGCAAAACGAGCCGACCTTTTTTCCAATTTTGCATAAATTTATTCCCTTTTTTCTGTAATTTCAATGAAAACGATTGATTTCCTTCGGTGTTTGGGTATTAAAAAATATTTAGGGCGTGCGCCGTCTGTTTTCGCGTTAAATTCCATTCGAGAAATTTTATGCTGAATTAAACAAAAACGGCCCATTTTGCCCCATCAGAATTTATGCAATATCTTGGAATTGAATGGGGTAAAACCGGTCGAGTTTTTTCTAAAATTTTGCATATAAAGTTATCCCATTCCTTTCAGTAAAAACGTTTAATTTTCTCCGGTTGTCCGGCTATTTAAAAATACAAGATCTATGCTGATCTATTCATTTGTTGAAATGAAGAAATGGAATTCATTGAATTTCATTTTCTCATGAATACCTTATAAATATTGATAATGAATCAAAGAGAATTCGACTAATGATGAAGTGAATAGCGAAATAGAGTAAAAGAATCTGTAAAGAATTTTTCATTTTCAATTAATTATCTTCAATTTTTTTAAATGATCGGTTCCTATAACAGGACAGAATTTATTAATTTCACCGATAATATATATACATGTGAAATATATATATTATATATATATGACGTGAAAAAAAAATTTACCTCTCAAGAATTTGAAATTATGTCACTGAAGAATTTGAAAATGCCGCGTGTTTTTTTTGTGAATAACTTCGTGTCACATATTGACCAATCAGATTTAAGGATTAGCGGTCAGGCAGTTTCGAGATATTTCGATATAAAACAACTTCACGCTTCGTTCATCTTTAGTGAATGGGATTCAAGGAAAATGTATTTTCGGGTTAAATTCTGTCGAAATAGTATTCCGCATAATTCCACCACATATCCGGGTGGTTTTAAACGATAGGATGAATGTACCAGGGTTGAATAATCTCGGTGAAAGAGGATTCCCCACGTTTCTCCAGGATTTCCTCACCATCCCTCCTAAACGCCATTGGAACTGTAGAATTCCAACAATGCCACTGGACTATCGCTGGTTTCTGTTAACAATGCGTCGGTGAATTATCACCGAGGCGCGTGGCACGACACTAAGGTACTACCGGTCCGAGGAAAGAGGGAATCGTTGGTCCCTGTATCAGCGGCTCATCTCGCTCGATGCGGTATAACGGGAGGAAATAAAAGAATCGGATGGTGAAAAAAAAAGAAGATGCGAGAATCCGTGTGGAGCAGAAACGGCTGAGAAATCTAAGAGGCACGAAGTGTGTCGTGAGGACACCGTAAAGGAAGACCAGATGTATACGAGCGGAGAGACGCGTAAACTTTCCGATCGTTTTCAACTACACGAGACACTACTGTATACAGAAGCAGGGGGGCTGGAGAGGTGACATAAATTTTCATTAAATTCACTGGGTAAATCCGGACGATAAAGAGGATTTTACTCATTTTTTTACGGTAACTCGATGAGACAATTTCAAAATATTGATTTTAAATTAAACTTTTTCGTTGTACTTTTGGGGTTTTTATTTATTTTTTCAATGTGGGATGATTTTTTCTAATTTTTTTAGTGTCATTAATTAGAATATTGCATTTATTGAGTTAAATTGTGAATAACAACGCAAAAATGACGAAACATCTTGAATTTTTGAGGAAAAGGGGTGAAAACTAATTTCATCAGAAGATGAACATTTAAAATTTTTCAACTAGACGAGATACTACTCAGGGGGTGGAGAGGTGACATAAATTTTTATTAAATTCACTGGTTAAATCGAGACGATAGAGAGGATTTTACTCGTTTTTTTACGATAACTCGATGGGACAATTTCAAAATATTGATTTTAAATTAAACTTTTTCGTTGTACTTTTGGGGTTTTTATTTATTTTTTCAATGTGGGATGATTTTTTCTAATTTTTTTAGTGTCATTAATTAGAATATTGCATTTATTGAGTTAAATTGTGAATAACAACGCAAAAATGACGAAACATCTTGAATTTTTTAGGAAAAGGGGTGAAAACTAATTTCATCAGAAGATGAACATTTAAAATTTTTCAAGTAAACGAGATACTACTCAGGGGGTGGAGAGGTGACATAAATTTTTATTAAATTCAGTGGTTAAATCGAGACGATAGAGAGGATTTTACTCGTTTTTTTCCGATAACTCGATGAGACAATTTCAAAATATTGATTTTAAATTAAATTTTTTCATTGCACTTTTCGGGTTTTCAATTTTTTTTTATTTTGTATTATTTTTGACTCTGACTTTTTAATGCCATCAATTAGAATATTGAATTTATCTATTTAAATTGTAAATAAAAACGCCTGAAATTATGAAATATTTTGAATTTTGATAATTTTTTCTGGAAAATGACACTGAAACTAATTTCATGAGAAGAACATGAATATTTCATGCGAAATTGTAGCTGAAACGACCCATTTTCCCCAGTAGTTTCTAAACATTGTGAACAATTAATTTGAAAACAAAAATGTAATTGAATTTTTTTTTCAAAATAGGCTGGTCTCTTTTAATTTTAATAAAATTTCGTTGTATTTTCAATGCCATATTCTATTCTATTCTGTCCCCAATCCCGTTAAACTTGCTCAATCCCCCGATTTCCCTGAAATAACCCTCCGAATGTAACAAAAGTTTCTAAATGATGTGTATTTTCATTAATTTTTTTCAATGTTTGAGAAATACATCAGACTGAATGCGCCTGATTACCTAACGGAAGAACAAAAGAAATGTTAAAAAAAAGCAAAAAAACCTAATCCCACTGCATCTAAAAAACTATTGAAGCAAAATTACTCGTCTTTTTTCGATCTTAATGAAATTTCCTCCTCTTTTCAATGTAACCACTCAAAATATTCACTTTCTTCGCTCCACCTATCCCAAATCCCGCGGAACTTGCTCAACCCCTCAATTTTCCCTGAAATTATCTTCCAAATGTAAAAAAAAAAATTAAAAAAAATATCTTTCTAAATAATTTGATTATTCAATAATTTTTTCAATGCTTAAGAACTACATCGAATTGAATGTGAACAGAAAAATTTTAAGAAAAAAGACCAAAAAACAATCCCACTGCATCTAAAAACCTATTGTAGTAAAATTACTCGTCTTTCTTTCAATCTGATTGAAATTTCCTCCGAAACATTCAACTACTTCACCGGCCCTGTCACCAATCCCCAAACATCCCAATCCCTCACTTCCCCTGCACCTCCTTCCGAATCTAAAAATCCCGTCGAGCCTTCAAAAAAAAAAAATCCCCCCGAAATCAATAATCCCGGACCTCCACACCTCGCCACCGCGATCCCTCTCCTCGTAAACCACCGCATTACCATAAATCTCGATAATTTCGATAATTACACAATGCCAAAAGTTGCCCCCGGGCTTTCGAGATACTTAATCGCGATACGAGAAAATGATATAGGGCCCGATCGAGTGTATCGTATTAATCCCAAACGCTGGAGTGAGACGAAGCTACGGGAGGAAGGTGTGGATGGAAATAACTACATGTGCGAATGCAGGAGGGCCCTGGGACGAGATATTGCACAACGTAAATCAACGTTTATTCTCCACCTCGGCATCCCGGATGACGTATTCGCTCGCCTTCCGAGTGTACATTCAATCGAAAGGCGTTTGAAACCCCAAATCCCCTCAGAAACCCCCAAAACTGTCGCAAAATTCCAACTAAAATGGCCAAAATTACCCCTGAACTCACCGATTATGACGGAACGGCTCCTCCCCTCCGCTCTCGAGGCACCCGAGATGTTCCAGTTTACCTTCGCCTCCAAAAACTTATTATATTCCACAACGAAACAAAAACAAAATAGTCCCACTCGCGCAAATAAAAAACTAGCACACCAAATACATCGTATCAACCGAACAAATTATTCTCCCCGAGTGGTCTCCTAGTATCACAGTTTACAACTCCATTCACGAATAAAAAAAAAAAGCTAAACGTGAGATGTCAACCTGATGTTTCTTTATTTCACTGACACCTCTCGTCGCCCAAACAATCACGAGTAACTATTATCACAAAGAGTCCCTCGTCCGAGTAATCCGGCAATAAACTCAAACTCGGAAATTCAATTTGCGATACGAGTGACTTTCTAATATTGTACGAATGAAATAACGCGAAATGAACGGTTGAATTGGTCGTTGTTGCTACCGTCGAGAGAATTCACAATCGGTATAACTCCAAATATCACTGATTACTCTGTTCATTCCCGGTGTTTAACGAAATAATGAATTTATCGTGCTATTAGTTTTCCTCACAAAAGATGGTAAAGTGCCTCACGGGAACGAGGGAACGTCGTCTCCCTCCGGTGTTACAGCGCCAACTGACAGTGAGCCACCGCTCGCCGGTACCCTCGTGCACCGAACAAAAGTCCGAGGCTCAACGAGCAGTTGCGGAAATCACCGAGGACCGGCCAGTCAGCTGGGTAACTCCGGTGCAATCTGTCTCACTCGGTATCACTGGGTAATACACACGGCACAGTCGCAATGGGCAAATGCGGTGGCGCGCTGGCGCTCAACTTTTTCTAGTCTCCCTCTACTCGGGCGGGTATGCCGGCGGGGCAGAGGGGGGGGGGGAATGGCTTTTCGGGAGATTCATGGGGATGTAACGGGCTGGGACCCGGTACCGGTTACTGACCAACGAACATTGCTGATCTTTTCGGGAGGGAGAGGCATTGACGGGAGGATTTCATTCTGTTTTCATTTTTAGTTCGGACGGCTCAACGACACGGGGATAATTACAGGGTCAAATTTAATGGACGAAAAATTGGACAATAAAATTATTAATGTATTCGGCTTTAAAGAAATACAAGATCTAGGCGCGCGCTCTCGCGCGCGCTGATTTATTCATTTGTTGAAATGAAGAAATGGAATTCATTGAATTTCACTTGAACTTTTCCGGTCACTCATATCTTAAATTAATTAATTGAAAATTGAAGAACATATTTATCGAATTTTTTATGACTTCCACTAATTTCCGGGGAATAATTGAACGGGAATTTCCCATTCTCATTGATTTTTTCATGAAATTTTGAATTTTCAGGGAAATAAAATTTTTAGTGAATTTCCATGAAATTCCATGAAATTTAAGGTGAACTAAAACTAAACTAATTCAAGTTTAACTAAAATGCGGTAAAAACCTCCCAAAAACGTCCCGGAAATTTCATCCAAAAATTTTGTAAAGTGCATATACACTCAGAAAAAATAGTTTATTACGTTATAATCACATTCGTTAGATAATACTTTTATCGCCGTGTGACACAATATTTTTCATCACGCTGTGACGAAAAGTGAATTTTTCGGCACACTCCGCGGGCCTAAAAGTCCAATTTCCGCCACATTGTGATGAAAAATATTGTTCGTAACTCGTGAACAAATGTTTTTTAGCTCGTGGGATTATATTTTCGTGGCGAGTCGCCTTCGGCTCGTGATATAAACCTCCCACTCGCCAAAAAACACTTTTTTGCACTCGTTACGAAATATACTATTACGTTATCGGGCCCGAAAACCGCGGTTCTACTGACATAAAACTGTTTTTTGATCCGTGGGAGATATGTACTGCTCGCCCAAGGCGAGTGCTCCCCTCCCAAGTGTCAAAGCGCACTCTTCCCACTAGTCTCGAGCCCTATTGTTCCCCACGATGTTCACAATTTCACTCTACGCACAAGTGAAAAAAAAATAATTTTCCTCACTGGACTCAAACATCCCCCGATTTTCAAGATAATTTTCATTCCACTTTTCTCTCGCGCACTCTCCTAGAAAAATCATAATCCCTCACCCCCTCCCGCCCGCCCGAGGCTCGCCGAGCGGGCCCGAAGAAAGCAAGAAATTCACAACAAAAACGAAGACGAACAGCTCCCAGTGAACGAGAGGTAGACGCCGGAAACGAGCCGCTCAACAGAGTTACGTGTCCCTCTGGCTTCTTCGCGACTACTCCAGGGTCTACCTATACTCCGGGGCAATAAAACCTCCGGAGTTGAAGAATAAAAAAAGAAAACGAATTGAATCGAGACAGAACAGAGCAGAACTGATCGAGGGGTGGTGGAGGGCAATTGATACTCAGTCGTCTTCACCAGACGACTTCCGCTCGGTGGGATTGATTTTTCAGGGGTGTTCTGTGTATGAGGCATTGAAGAACTGGCCTCTGACATGAATTGTTATGGCGGAGGTGGGCTTTAAGTCACTTGGCAACGAGTTATGTCTCCTTCACTTTTACTCTCGAAAAGCATAAAACCACGGGCTTTTCGCATAACGAGTGAAGGGACATAAAATAAGTTGAATAGATATTAACCGTACACCGTATGCAAATGTTCTCTTCAATTTTCCCCGCATCGTGTCATGAATATCTCGGATTTATTTACGTCGAGACGTAAATGGAATTGACCTTCTCGTATTTAAACTTCAATTTCAGATAAATTCTGGAGTCAAAAATCAATATGATTTTTAATAATGGAGGATTTGCAGGAGGGGGCTCAGTTGAGTGGAAAAGTTTCTGCCACCCTGGCGATTTTATGTCTTGGGTCTTTGTGCCGAGTACATTTATCAGCTGTTTTCACCAACCGACTCGACGACGAGAGGCGAATTTCTGTATTTCTGGGACTCTCAACTGCTCTTCGTCGAGGGGAAGTGACAATTTTGAAAAAAATCGAAATTTCTTTCCAATTGTTTTTTCGACATTCGAAAGAGAAAATTAGAACGTTACTCAGTTTTCTAGGGAATTCTCGGGGTTTTTGAATAATTCAAGAGAATTGTTCACTTTTATACACAATCGATAAAGTAAATAAATAGTTTGATCTATATATATATGGAAAATGCCCGTGATTTTCACTTCAAATTACACATAATAGGAACTGAATTCAAATAAACATTCATAAAGAATGAAGTTCATCTGTACACAGTGAGAGAAAAAATTAGTTCTGCCGAAAAATTCAGTAGCGAAGTGGTAAAAGGAGATAAGTCAATTTTGACTATCACCCAGTTTTTAATCGATTTCTCGGAATCTAAGGGAGATAGCAAAATTTTTGTTATAACCTTTTTTGTGGAGTCGATTGAGAGCTACAACAAACATAATAATAAAAATTTCGCTATCTCCCTTAGATTCGGAAATATTCCCCAAAAACTCAACTGGGAGATAAGTCGACTTATCTCCGTTTACCACTTCACCACTGAATTGTATGTTCCCCTGAAGAGATCTTTTGTCGTGTCCAATAAATTTACATCTAGCCCAAAAAGAAAGTCACGTGGTATTTAACAGTCTTAACTTGAAACTTTCAAAACTCCCAACTTAAAATCCCAACTTCGAAATCATAAAATAAGGTATTATTTTTTTGGGTGTATACCCACCCCGACACATTGATCGATCCACAACACCTCTATTAAAAAAACAACCAGTACTCCGGACGAGAGAAAAAAAGCCGAGGAAAAACGTTGAAGTGTGAGGGTGGAACATTTGCAGAGTCGGATATAACGGAAGAGAGCCCCCGCGATTTCTTTCGGGTGAAAATGCCTGATCGACTCTCATCGCACATCCCCCTCTCCCCAGATGCCGAAGTCAGTTGCCGTGAAGGAATATCGGAAAGCGATCCCCGAGTATTATATATACCCCCTCCTATTTTCACTCTACACTAGAATGTTTTTCGAAACAAAGAGGAAAAAAACATTGGAGATTGGACGAGGCTATCTCTCGGGGAGTCACTTTGTCATTGAGTGCAGCCGAAAAGAATAAACATCTGGTCTTGGGAAAAGTTTTTCCTCCATTATCGTCCAAGCCAGCATGTTCCACACAACACTTAGTCAACTTTTGTTGAGGATGGAGTGAAATATCGGTTAAACGATCTGCGAGAGATTTTTCTCTTTTTTTGTTTGCAAAACTGGACGCGCGCGCCAATCTATATGTAGAGATGTAAATGCGTCACATGACGAGGTGCTTATGACTGATAATTTACCGAGGAAAAATGACAGGGAGAAAAAATTTGCTTTGCCGAAAAACTATGTTCCGCGCGAAAATATTTGATGGAGTGGAAGATTTACTTGAGGGAAATTAAACAGCTTGACAGAAGGAAATTTAATATCTTTCACAAAAATTACATTTTTGTCATTCATGCCCGTTAAGTGGCGTTTTCGTGGTGTGTTTTAGAACCCGTAAGTGGGATTTACCAGGCCATGGGCCTGGAATTTAGAATTTCATCAAGAATTTAGAATTTCATTTAGAATTTCATTAAATTTTGAATAAAATTCTAAATTCCATGATTTTTCCCCTTCAAATCATATTCATTTTTCTTCTTCTACCATTGTATTGAAATTTCATCGTAATTTGGTGCTAAATATTCATGTTTTTTGGGAAAAAACTGGAATTTCATTGAATTTCGAATAAAATTCAAAATTCCATTTTTCACCTTAAAACCATATTCATTTTTCTTCCAGCAGTGTAGGGGCGAGATATTTCTCCTTCGAAATTGATATCGGTTGGATTTGTGGTGGCTATGAGTCGCATTCGCAGATAATGACGATTTAGGGGGGCAGAAGGTTGCATGGAGGACGTTGGAAATTGATAAAGATTTTACGATCATCGATTCATTCTTCTGAATTGAATTATTGGAGATGAAGATTGTATTTTATATCATGGAGATGATGGGGTACTGCGAGATACTATTAAATGATAGTGGCACGGGAGGCGCTTCGATCAACACTCGAAATCAATCAATCGCAATCACCGGGGTTTTGCGATTGCTATCGTGGATGATATTGGGAGGGGGAGTGGAGGGGAAATGTATGAGACCTGAGAGATATTTCTTCAATGGGAGTTCTCTTGTTGATCAATATCATGAGACGAAGAGTTTCAGGGGCGATGAATAGAGAAAAATATTCTCGGACGAAGAGTTTTTGTGTCGTCGGATCAAAAATTCTGAAATTTTTCTACGAGTTTTTTTTTCTCTATTCAAAAGTGAATATTCTTGGACAAAAATGATAGTGTCAATTAATTGAAAGTTCCCAATGTCAGCAGGCTTTCCTAAAAAAAATGTGAATGAACAAATGGTTTAAAACAATTGCATGTTTTAAATAAATGAGTTATTGTTGCTAATAAATTAGCAATTTGCTTCCGAATGAGTTCTCTTTTTTTAATTCTTATTTCACTATTCTCTTCTTCTAGTTTTTCATGTCATAGTACTGTATCATCAATTGAAATGTCATCAAAAATTTGCGGATTATTTCGTTCTGTCAAATAATTCTACATTCAGACCCTCTCAAGACTCGAGTTTGTTTTCAGTCCGAGTTTAATCAAGGTTCAATCAAGGTTTAATCAGTGTATAGCCGGAATTTAATCAGGGTTTATTCAGGATTTAGCCAGAGTTTAACCCAGGTTCTGTCAGAAGTTAGTCGGGACCATGAATCAATATGAATAAGTATTCAACATAATAGACTAGTACCTGAGTTTAATAGAGATAGAGATTTTGATATAAAAAGCTCATGACGGTATTGTGTAACTTGATAAGCAATGATGCTGTTCTCACCATTTTCTCAACTTGATTAAGACGGCATTGAAATATACTTTTCATTCCCTGATTTAATTGCTATTACTGATGAGTCTTTCAGTAATCATGAAAAAACCGATTTTCTCTTTCAAATCACATAAACAATGTGCTGTAACTCAAAAACGAATTGTGCGACCCCTATCGTATTCTGATACAATCAAGAGGGTACTGTTATCAATTTTTTGAGTGAAAACATTTGTTCTCAAAACAAAAATATCTACATTTCTTCAACAAAAAATTATTATTATCCTTCAATAAAAAATATTTTCAACTCTAAAGAATTCTTCGTCTCCCAGCAGTTCCATAAAACTCCATTCCCATTGAAATCCCGGGAATAAAGTTAAGAATTTCTGAATAAAAATTCAACTGCCTGTGGAAAAAATTGAAAACTTACGATCTCAATCCTCCGGAGAAAATGGAAATGAAGAAAACGATCGGATCACTCGATTAAATTCAGGAGATATTCCCTCCGTCGCCACTTACTTCTCCCCACTCCTCCCCCCTAGCGCCGAGTATTCGCACACACAAACGTTGATTCCGGGCTCTCCCTCGCGCACATTTTTTTCCAGCGGAGCCCATCGACACAGTACAGAATGCGGGGTGCTGGCTGTATAAATCCGGGCATTGTTCTCCCAGGGCGGTCAGCAACGCCCCTTTCAAACCAGCGAAAGGGTTGTCATTTAACGTGCGGGTATTCCTACGGGTGACGATGTAGAATGATAGGGCCGGTTTTTACGCAGCACTTGGGGCTCCTCTGTCCCTCCATACATAATGGTAACAAATATTTCGTACGTCCTTGCGACCTCGAGTGGACCCCCAGAACTTCATTCGTTCTTTTATCCAATCTCTTTGTTCCCCTTTCATTCCTTTATTCGCATTTCTTAGATTTTTTTTTCGGTGAGTGCCTCCTTCCGTGCAGTAAACACGTGCACAAATGGGAAAAAAAAATTGGTGAAGGCCATCTGAGTGTCATCAACGGATGTCCCATTTGAAAAAAGTAAAAATGTTTATTTCGATTTTTTAAATTTATTTCGACATTTTTATTTTTGTTAATGAATTCATGAAGTTATTTCACTGAATTTCTTACAAATGAAGCTCAGCTAATGTAAATAAACAATTTGTCTGCGAGTACATGTTGTAATACTTATGAGATTCTTCAAAAGATGTGAAATTATTCACAGCATGTACGCAGAGTGTAATGAATTCATTTCATTAAACTCAATTTATTTCTTTGATTATACTTGAGAGTTTCTTCGCTTTGCAAATTCATTAGCTTTTTATATCTACAATTATAATTATATTTATTGAATAATTTTATTATTCATTTGTGGAAATTTTGTGTTTCCAAAAATACCGAATTTTCAATCCATTTTTTTTATTTTCTTCGAGATTTAAGAAGAATAAATTGATGACCTAGTGTACCCCAGGCGCTATCATCCATTCGCATGACCCATTTCATTCATTCATTGTTCCGCTGGCATTTTTAATTAATACTGAGGGAATCCGGGAGAAATGTCGCATTTGCATCAAATATAATTTTTGATTTTGATTTTTTCTATTCATTTCGACATTTTCATTATAAATTAATGAATTAATGAATTAATTCGTGCGATTGTGTTCCAAATGAACCATTATTACGTGTAAATAATTTCGTTTTGTAACTAATGAAAGTTTTATCTGTATTAAGAGAATATTTTTTTAATTTTTTTTTTATATTGAAAAAACAAAATTATTTGATGTGAATAAAAAGCAAATGAAAATCAAATTTAAGTCTAAATTGTAATTACATTCATCAAATAATCTTATCATTCATTTTAGTTAATTTTGTGTGTCCAAAAATACAGAATTTTTAATCAATTTTTTCATCAATTTTCTTTCAGATTTAACAGAACTAAACTGATGACCTAGTGACCCCCCGGCTCTATCATCCACGCGTATTTCATTGTCATTTTTAATTGATACTAGGGCACTAAGGGGTGAGGAGAGATGAGCGGGCGGAGGGCGGCTGGTGGTGTGGTATTGAGGTGACGTTTTTTAAATTGTATTTTTAGGATTGTTTTCAAATGATCACATCCAAACAATTAACTCAATTAAAAATCGGTTGGATTCCACCGAGATTTCAGTCCACTGTCCCAATGGAGCATAGCCGGCTAAAATATCATGACGCCGATGCAAAAGAGCGTAGTGGTCAGACAGAGAAGGACGGGGGGGGCGGAGGGGGAGGGTAAATTTTCACAGTATATAAGCCGACGAGATTTCGCGCGTCACTGGGCTCACACCATCGATGGGGATTTCTTTGTCCCACGGGGGTGTGCTATGCGGGGTGGAATAATATTCGCACACACAGGTCTGTGGTATTTTTAACGTTTTCCCTTTTGTCACTGAGTTTTGCGGGATCGATCGGGTATTCAATGGGAATTTAAAATTGACGGGGGTGGGATTGTGAATAACTCAGAGGAAAAAATTGTTTATTTCACCAAGTTGGGAGTTTTTATTTGTCGATATTTTGTTTATTATTGGGACAAAACGGGTCGTATTAGAAATTTTAGTGTTTTTTTTTAACACAATATCTGCAATGGTTAATTTGTTGTTGCACATTTCCTGAACATTATTTATTACTATTGTTATTATTATTATTAATTTTGCCTGGGAATAAATTAGAATGTCATGAAACGTCGACATATGATGTTTTTTTTCGAGAATGTCAGTGTCTACGTCCGCATGTGCGTGCAAAATTCTGAGAATTTTTTAATAAATTTTCACAAAAAAAGGACTAAAGTGATGGATAAAATCGAAGAAATGCTGAACAAAATCTAGAATATCGAGATGCTCACTTATACTAGCGGATCTCGTGCATGTACCGCCCAGCTAAGGGAAATGAGTCGTTTTTTCCAGCCCCGCTCTCTACAAACAGCGGTTAGAATGGGTTCTTCGAGGTGTTTACTCGAAAATATGAAGAGGACAGATTTTTTATTAACATTAAACATATTTAAGTATGTAATTTAATTGCCATCGGCCAGTGAGCGATGGAATCGAACTTTGAGGGTAATACCGCCCGGCATGCGTCCAATACCACCCACCTTGTTTTGATGGCTTTTTTGAGCAATGCAGACCAACTGTTAGAATTTTTCCTATTTTCATCCTTCGTTTCCATTCTTTGGTTCCATTTTGAGAAAGATTTCACGTGTATAATAATAAATTATCCTGAATTTAGCCGATGTTCCAGTGGACACCGACTACCCCAAACAATCGAGCTGTCACTTGACCGCCCTCCAGCTGCAAAGTGTAGTAGCCCTATAGAAACCCTGGGCGACATTACCCACAAATTCTGGGCGGAATTACCCACAAATGCGGAGGCTGATAAAATAGCCAATAATAAGATCTGACATCTCTGCTACAAACTCGGGTCTTCAACTCGGGCTTTCAATTGAAGGCCC
>NW_021680477.1:917627-919912 GCF_001412515.2 Diachasma alloeum
TTCAATTGAAGGCCCGAGTTGTAGACCCGAGTTTTTTTGAGCGATGTCAGACAAGATATGAATGTTTTTTTGGGCTCAAATGAAAGAGCGGGTCGAGAAATGGCGTGCTAGGGCCTCCAAACATGACAAATGTCTCTAGAGATGATGTCTGTTTTCAATTGAAAAGCAGGGTTGTGCCAACATTGTCTAGGAGGGCAATGGGGTCTAGGAGCATGTATAGAACATTGGGGTCTAGGAGTCTCCCCGGGTTCATAACCATCTTTAGAGGCATCAGCACGCCATTTCTCGACCCGCTCTTTCATTTAAGCCCAAAAACACATTCATATCTTCTCTGACATCTCCTGAGAAATACGGGTGGGCGGTATTACCCGCTGAGCGGTACAGGCACCGGCTCCCCTAGGTACATATTAATTCCGCAAACGTGAATATTCCCAAGAAGTTGAAACTCATCGGAGAACGGGTAAGTGCGTCGACTGTTCGATTTGACTTCACCGCCACTCGTGTAACAAGCATCCGGGGACGAGACGCACAGATAGTTGAGTGTGCGAAACGATGGAAGCCACAGTGTGGTTTGAAACGGCGTGGAATACGATCAGAGGAAGTAGTCACTGTGGTAACAAGTGTCTTTCACGAAATTGCTTTCAGGCTGAGAGATCAAAACCCCTAACATTAGACTTTTATTATTATCACGTGTACTACCAGCGTCAAAGGATTGTTCGGGAGCATGTTTTATGGGATGAAACATTGACATAAAGATTTCGGGAAAACGTTTTAGATGAATTGAAGACGGAAATGCATAGCTCCTTCACAACTGTCTTTCTATGTTGGAATTCGTTGAATAATTCGAGATACTTCGGATCAGATTTTAACCAAATTATTCGAACAAACAATTAATTCTAGATCGTTTTTTTTCAACTTAAATAATCGATCTATTAGACTTCAAATGAAATTTATTCAATTCGAATAAAACTATTGGAAATTTTCGTATTTCTAGTTTTTTATTTCAATGAAATGAATTCAACTGTGTGATATGAATAATTTATTTATTCTGATTGATAAAGTCTTTATTAGGATTAAAGAAATATTTCTCACATTTAAATGAATAAATATTTCATGTGAATAAAAACGCGAATAAAAATCAAGTTCAAGTTGGAATAAAAACTCTATTACAAGATGTTTCTATGAACTAATGTATTTAATCCAAATACGTCTGTAGAAACTAAAAATTCCAACTAGTTTCATGGATTGAAAAATTACTTTTTGCAATATAAAAAAACAACTGTTTGTTTTTTTATTCTTATTTGTAAAGGCAGAATGTTTGCTGAAGTTGTTTTCTATTGAAATATATGGAAACTGTCTGTCCACCGATTCTTAATTCTAACTGGTCAAGGAGTCGCGTGAAGTCGCTGAAAGAATACGCGGTCTTTTCAAATTCTTCAAACTGACAAATCATTATTATCTTATAATTTTCAATTTTTACAATTTTTTTTTCAAATTTCGAATTTTCTTCTTTCTGGGTTTTTATTCATCATTTGCTTTCATGAATCTTATAAATTTGAATTTCTTCAATTTCCCTTTTTTCGCAAATAGCTTAATTTGATTTTCTTTCATTGTTTCCTGTGAAAATTCGAGAAAAATCTGTTTTCTTTTAATTCGAGAAAAATCCAGAAAATTTTCGGTTTTTCGATAAATTTATTCATTTTCGAAAATAAATTTACAAAACTTGCCTACATTTTTCACAAATTCCGGGCATTGATAGGGTTACTGTGAAAATTGAAAGGTCACAAAAAAATATAAAAAATTCAAAACTACTCAATCATTATTTTCTCATCATTCATTTTTATCATCGATCGAGTTTTTCTTTCCTTCATGTGCACTCCTGAGTACATGAAATGTAGTGACCCTACTTTCGTCATTTTCAGCTTAAATAATAATGAAGGATGAACGCGCGCGCCACTCCAGTTCCCCCAAAAAATCCGAAAATTTTCTGAAAACTAGACATCACCGTTCGTCGTAGTTTGATGCTTCCACTCTGTATGTTTTATTCCGCTGTCCGTTGGCTTAAATACGAATTTCCGTACGGCACGTCGGACGTTAGTACGACCGATAGGACGAGAGGGCACGTTGGCAACAGTACGTTGAACGGGAGAGTAGAGAGGAGACACAACACAGCGAACCATCCTGAATATTCATGAGTCAGACCGAGCGGTGGATGGGCCGCATATCGGCTTTACCCGTTGCCCAGGGTGGAACCAAAGTGACGGGATAGTGCGAGGGGGGGGGGG